>NC_143030.1:22829592-22942092 GCF_057628025.1 Oncorhynchus mykiss
CACGCTTTTCATCCGGACGTCAAAATACTGCCCCCTACCCAAGAGAGGTTAAACAAGAAAATCGTGCCATCTGCTTTGCTTAATATAAGGAATTTGAAATTATTTATACTTTTGATACTTAAATTACATTTAATTTTGATACTTAAATATATTTAGAACCAAATACTTTGACTTTTACTCAAGTACTATTTTACTGGGTGACTTTTACTTGAGTAAATATCAATTAAGGTGTGTGTGTATACTGTTGCTCAAGTATCACAGTTCGATACTTTTCCCCACCGCTGGACATAGCCTAATATGATTAGGTATGTTAATTTTAGGGCTGTCGGAGAGAATCAGTTAAGTAGAGTTCACTTTTTGCCCAAAACATTTTTATCGTAACTATTTCGGTGTCTGAACGCGTTCAAAATACACAGAAAACCTCCCAAATACATAATCTATAGCTACAGCTAAAAACAATTTAAACTAAAAACAAGTTGACATTGAGGTTAGTGTGCTTTTTCAATTTACCAAATTTTGCTTACTTTAGACAAGACTTCAATATTCTTGCAATGTTTTTTGTATAAAAAAAAGAGTTAAATTACATCGTAAAATGACGGCCTACCCCAGCCAAACCTGGACGACGCTGGGCCAATTGTGTGCTGACCTTTGGGCCTCCCAATCACTACCGGATGTGATACAGCCTGAATTTGGGCAAATTCGGAAGCAAATCCTGCGATTAACGATCTTAATCATTTGACAGACCTAATTATTTTTTGATGTAGCCTAATTTATAAAGCATAATAATTGTGCATAGCCACGGGAAGTGGGGGTGCTGAGGGTGCTGCAGCACCCCCTGATAAATCACAATTAAAGGTGCGCTATGTAGAAATTGCTCCATGTTTTCCTGGATGCTAAATTTCTAATATAAACTGAAATTAGGTGAATTTAGGTGAACTATAACAAAACATATTATTGTGGTGCAAACAAACCCCATAAACTGCAGAGAGAACCATAAGCAAACCTGTCCACATCTATCACTAAACCCACAGGTAGGTAACAATCACTGTGGGGTGAATTCTAACTTAGTTTTCACTTCTCCTGTGGAAATTAGGATTTGCCCCTTGATGAAATGGGATTAGTAAACTCTTCTGAACTTCATCCAGCAGTCGATAAGGACACAGTCTACAATACAAACAATGTGCTGCTATTAATCTTGTTTTACGAGTTTCAAATGAACATTTGAGTATAGAAATGATTAATGTTTGAAAGAATAATCAGGACAACATTCAGATCCTCGTCAGTCTTTGTCAGATTCTATTTTTGTAGTCTAGACTCATGGCAATGTTTTGTTTCGCTCTCTCAGAGTTGAAGAACTTCCAGTGTTCCCTCTACTCCTCTAAGGCCATGAACTGCAGCTGGCTTCCAGCCAATCAGACTGCAGATGACCTCCAGCTCTACTACTGGTGAGAACTATTTTACTTCAATTCCTAATCACTCCCTACTCAAAGCAACGGACTGACAGTAAAGGTGTGTGGGTTAAATTACTGGGGAAGCCAGAAAAAAAATATTTTCAACTTGTGTTGTGATAATTGTGTTCTCTATAACCTGTTAGTTCATATGCCGTGCGACCATTTACAGTGGGGCAAAAAAGTATTTAGTCAGCCACCAATTGTGCAAGTTCTCCCACTTAAAATGATGAGGCCTGTCATTTTCATCATAGGTACACTTCAACTATGACAGACAAAAATGAGAAAAAATCCAGAAAATCACATTGTAGGATTTTTTTATGAATTTATTTGCAAATTATGGTGGAAAATAAGTATTTGGTCAATAACTAAAGTTTATCTAAGTACTTTGTTATATACCCTTTGTTGGCAATGAAGTCTGTAAGTCTTCAAGGTTTTCACACACTGTTGCTGGTATTTTGGCCCATTCCTCCATGCAGATCTCCACTAGAGCAGTGATGTTTTGGGGCTGTTGCTGGGCAACACGGACTTTCAAAGATTTTCTATGGGGTTGAGATCTGGAGACTGGCTAGGCCACTCCAGGACCTTGAAATGCTTCTTACGAAGCCACTCCTTCGTTGCCCGGGCGGTGTGTTTGGGATCATTGTCATGCTGAAAGACCCAGCCACGTTTCATCTTCATTGCCCTTGCTGATGGAAGGAGGTTTTCACTCAAAATCTCACGATACATGGCCTCATTCATTCTTTCCTTTACACGGATCAGTCGTCCTGGTCCCTTTGCAGAAAAACAGCCCCAAAGCATGATGTTTCCACCCCCATGCTTCACAGTAGGTATGGTGTTCTTTGGATGCAACTAAGCATTCTTTGTCCTCCAAACACAACGAGTTGAGTTTTTACCAAAAAGTTATATTTTGGTTTCATCTGACCATATGACATTCTCCCAATCTTCTTCTGGATCATCCAAATGCTCTCTAGCTAACTTCAGACGGGCCTGGACATGTACTGGCGTAATTAAGCAGGGGGACACGTCTGGCACTGCAGGATCTGAGTCCCTGGCTGTGTACTGTGTTACTGATGGTAGGCTTTGTTACTTTGGTCCCAGCTCTCTGCAGGTCATTCACTAGGTCCCCCCGTGTGGTTCTGGGATTTTTGCTCACCGTTCTTGTGATCATTTTGACCCCACGGGGTGAGATCTTACGTGGAGCCCCAGATCGAGGGAGATTATCAGTGGTCTTGTATGTCTTCCATTTCCTAATAATTGCTCCCACAGTTGATTTCTTCAAACCAAGCTGCTTACCTATTGCAGATTCAGTCTTCCCAGCCTGGTGCAGGTCTACAATTTTGTTTCTGGTGTCCTTTGACGGCTCTTTGGTCTTGGCCATAGTGGAGTTTGGAGTGTGACTGTTTGAGGTTGTGGACAGGTGTCTTTTATACTGATAACAAGTTCAAACAGGTGCCATTAATACAGGTAACGAGTGGAGGACAGAGGAGCCTCCTAAAGAAGTTACAGGTCTGTGAGAGCCTGAAATCTTGCTTGTTTGTAGGTGATTAAATACTTATTTTCCACCGTAATTTGCAAATAAATTCATAAAAAATCCTACAATGTGATTTTCTGGATTTTTTTTCTTCTCATTTTGTCTGTCATAGTTGAAGTGTACCTATGATGAAAATTACAGGCCTCATCTTTTTAATTGGGAGAACATGCACAATTGGTGGCTGACTAAATACTTTTTTGCCCCACTATATATAAACTTGGCAAAAAAAGAAATGGCCTCTCACTGTCAACTGCGTTTTATTTTCGGCAAACTTAACATGTGTAAATATTTGTATAGATTCAACAACTGAGACATAAACTGAACAAAGGGAAACCTTTGCGAATCCGACCATCAACCGACCATCAAGCTACGACTCGTAGGTGAAGAGCACTTTTTGCCAGTCCTTTCTGGTCCAGGGACGGAGGGTTTGTGCCCATAGACAACGTTATTGCTGGTGATGTAAGGCAGGTCCTCAACAGACAACAGGCCTCCCAGCCCTCAGTCCAGCCTCTGTCTATTGCGGACAGTCTGAGCACTGATGGAGGGATTGTGCGTTCCTGGTTTAACTCGGGCAATGGTTGTTGCCATCCTGTACCTGTCCCGCAGGTATGATGTTCGGATGTATCGGTCCAGTGCAGGTATTGTTACACGTGGTCTGCCACTGCGAGGACCATCCGCTGTCCTTCCTGTAGTGCTGTCTTAGGCGTCTCACAGTCCGGACATTGCAATTTATTGCCCTAGACACATCTGCAGTCCTCATGCTTACTTGCAGCATGCCTAAGGCATGTTCACGCAGATGAGCAGGGACCCTGGGCATCTTTCTTTTGTTGTTTTTCAGAGTCAGTAGAAAGGCCTCTAGTGTCCTAAGTTTTCATAACTGTGACCTTAATTGCCTACCGTCTGTAAGCTGTTAGTGTCTGTCGTGGTAATTTCCTGTATTACTAAACATTGAGAGAGCAAAACACAAGTCAGAGTTATACAGTGCCTTGCGAAAGTATTCGGCCCCCTTGAACTTTGCAACCTTTTGCCACATTTCAGGCTTCAAACATAAAGATATAAAACTGAAAGTAAAGGGGCTGAATAATTTTGCACGCCCAATTTTTCAGTTTTTGATTTGTTAAAAAAGTTTGAAATATCCAATAAATGTCGTTCCACTTCATGATTGTGTCCCACTTGTTGTTGATTCTTCACAAAAAAATACAGTTTTATATCTTTATGTTTGAAGCCTGAAATGTGGCAAAAGGTTGCAAAGTTCAAGGGGGCCGAATACTTTCGCAAGGCACTGTATAACTCTGACTTGTGTTTTGCTCTCTCAATGTTTAGTAATGTATTGTATTGCACTGTATTATAAAGTCCATCTTTAATTATGACCTTCACCAAAGCCCTGTGACTCTCAGATCAATTCAGTGTCTATAAATTAATTATCTGAGTGCTTACAAAACTATTCTTAGTATCAAGACACACCCATCTCAACTCGCATGACGAAACACAGATCTTAGGAGCATTACAAAGGAAGACTTTACTTGAGAGAGGAGTATCCCATAGCCAGACAGCATTAGCTATAAATTATCGTTCAGTTTGCTCTCTTAGACAAGGTTCTACTTCTCGATCTTGGTACTTCATATTACGAAACCATTACCTCATCCAATGGCATATCAGTTGTCAATTCTAGATACCCCCATCTCAAATACAATCCCTCCTGGACAAGCTCACTGAGACAGTGAGCCTCTTAGGTCATATGCTAGATCAAGATAAGGGCAACCTCAGAGGGGACATACAATAGTTAGACACATTCCCATAAGAAGACAAGCCTCCATTCTGTCCTCCCCTTATGATATTCTTCAAAGCATCACATGGTTTAACAGATACATTGACATATGAAGACAAGTCCGACCTCTCCCCTCTCTGGGCCCCTAGTGATTAAGCCCTGGAGAAGAGAGAGGAAAATGCAACTGCCAACAGTATTATCCAAAAGAAGACATCCTAATGACAAATATCTCACATAAGATGTTTTATTTATATAATAATGCTTATCAATGTTACCTAACTAATTCTGATTCAGCCACGACATGTCTTAACGACCGTTCCACAGGTGCATGTTTATGGTTCATTGAACAAGCAAGGGAAATAGTGTTTAAACCCTTTACAATGAAGATCTATTTATTTGGATTTTTACGAATTATCTATGAACGACAGGGTCAAGAAAAAGGGATGTTGCTATTTTGCTGAGATATATATGCGGAGGCGCAACTTTAGTTTTATCCAGTCGGATAAACACTCCATACAGCCCACCCAACCACTCGGAGATGTCCGCATGGTGCTAAAGCACATTGTTGCCTCGTTTTGTTACACATTCCAATGACAAAACTGGGGGGGGACAATGAAAGTTGCCCCGTATATAGAGTTGAAGTCGGACATTTACATACACTTAGGTTGGTGTCATTAAAACTAGTTTTTCAACCACTCTACAAATATCTTGTTAACAAACTATAGTTTTGGCAAGTTGGTTAGGACATCTACTTGGTGCATTACACAAGTAGTTTATCCAACAATTGTTTACAGACATATTATTTCACTTATAATTCACTGTATCACAATTCCAGTGGGTCAGAAGTTTACATACCCTAAGTTGACTGTGCCTTTTAAACAGCTTGGAAAATTCCAGAAAATGATGTCATGGCTTTAGAAGCTTCTGATAGGCCTTGAAATACATCCACAGGTACTCAAATGATGTCAATTAGCCTATCTTCAAACTCAGTGCCTCTTTCTGCTTGTGTGGGAGCAAAACTCATGCCAATGATTACATTTCCATTATTTGCAGTATCTAGACTGTCCACTTTGAAATGCTGAGACAGAATGGACATATAAGGAATAGAACACATATGATCAGGGCCCCGCCACCATTATAACTTAGACAGCTGTCAGATGTGGGCGTTAACAAGCAAGAACTGAGACGGCAAGATAATGGTGGAGAAAGGTCAAAGGGAGTTATTTTCATATAGAGGGAGGGGACTCTATGCGTATAAATTAAATGTATTGGAGTGGCCATCACATAGCTCTGAACTCAATCCTATAGAAAATTTGTGTGCAGAACTGAAAAAGCGTGTGCGAGCAAGGAGGCTTACTAAACTGACTGTTACACTAGCTCTGTCAGGTGGAATGGGCCAAAATTCAACATTAGCCTTCTACATCTAGATACATTTTGAACTTCCATTGTCTGATCCAATTTATGGTTGGATCAGAATCGCCATTATAATCATTGAGAATTAAGTAAAAACACAAGTCCAAATCTCCATCCATGGATAATTTAGGAACGAGACTATTTTAGCTAGCTAGCCACCGAAAGAAAACACAATGAGAAGCAACAATTCAAGTTTCTGTCAATGACGTATGCTCTCAATGTGACTTGATAGGAGTGATGCCAAATCAAAACTGGTTTCCCTTGTCACCTGTGTTTTGGTGTGCCAGGACCATTCACAGTTGAGCTCACTCAGTTTTGCTCAAGGCTGATTGGCTATTATTTGATATTTTTATCAAGGGAGGCCAAATGCTCGCTGGCTTCCCTTGCGTTAAATGCTACAGGCAGTAACAATGTCATTCTCTTTTGGACCAGTCAGCATCAGATAGATGGCCTTAACATACAGTGACATAGAGGTGCTATTTGCTCGCTTTCTGCCTGGTGAGATACACAAAAGTATGTGGACACCCCTTAAAATTAGTGACTTCGGCTATTTCAGCCACAGCCGTTGTTGACAGGTGTATAAAATGGAGCAGACAGCCATGCGATTACCATAGACAAATACTGGAAGTAGAATAGCCTTGCTGAAGAGCTCAGTGATTTTCAACGTGGCACCATCATAGGATGCCACCTTTCCAACAAGACAGTTCATCAAATTTCTGCCCTGCTAGAGCTGCCCCGGTCAACTATAAGTGATGTTATTGAGAAGTGGAACCGTCTAGGAGCAACAATGGCTCAACCATTAAGTGGTAGGCCACACAAGCTCACAGAACGGGACCACCGATTGCTAAAGCGTGTAGCACGTAAACATCGTCTGTCCTCGCTTGCAACACTTACTACTGAGTTCCAAACTGCCTCTGGAAGCAACGTCAGCACAATAACTTTTCATCTGGAGCTTCATGAAACTGGTTTCCGTGGAGCCGCACACAAGCCTAAGTTCACCATGCGCAAATGCCAAGCGTCGGCTGGAGTGGTGTAAAGCTCACCGCAATTGGACTCTGGAGCAGTGGAAACGCGTTCTCTGGAGTGATAAATCACGCTTCACCATCTGGCAGTCCGGCGAACTAATCTGGGTTTGGCGGAGAACACTACTTGCCCGAATGCATAGTGCCAACTGTAAAGTGTGGTGGAAGAGAAATAAAGGTCTGGGGCTGTTTTTCATGGTTTGGGCTATCCCCTTCGTTCCAGTGAAGGGAAATCTTAACTCTACAGCATTCAATGACGTTCTAGATGATTCTGTGCTTCCAACTTTGTGGGAACAGTTTGGAGAAGGCCCTTTCCTGTTTCAGCATGACAATGCCCCCGTGCACAAGGAAAATGGTTTGTTGAGATAGGTGAAGATCTTGACTGGCCTGCACAAAGCCCTGACCTTAACCCCATCAAACAACTTTTGGATTACTAATTGCCAAGCAAGGTCTAATTGCCAAACATCAGTGCCCTACCTCACTAATGTTCTTGTGGCTGAATGCTGCGGGGACTTGCTCCTAATGCTCCAACATCTAGTGGAAAGCCTTCCCAGAACTCCATATTAATGCACATGATTTTGAAATTAGATGTTTGACGAGAAGGCGTACACATACTTTTGGTCATGTAGTGTACATTCAACCTCTTGTGAATTGAAGGACAATTATGAAACCCAAAGAGATGGGGGAAAAAAATGTATTGGTACATTAGGCATCCATTAGTACATGCCACTGCAGACTGAACTGGTAAAATAACTCCTGGCACACTGAATATTTGCAAGTGAAACATGAATTGCCAATGGTCACATAGGCCTAGAGACCGTTGCCAAGGCTTCTTCTACCAATTCACTTCATATTTTGTTTCTCCTACATATCATACCCATCTTAGATGTTATTAAGCTTCAGGAGTGCAAAGGTTCACCTATCAATTCAACTGACAAGCAATGGCACTGATCCCAACCTAGATGTAAGTGTTAGCTGAGCAGTGACACATTCTCATCCCTAATGTTTCAGGTACCCTGGTGAATCCCACAAAACAGCATGCAGTGACTACAAGCCCAGAGCTAGTGAGAAGATAGGATGTCGCCTGAGAGGGGACTTCCTTGAACATGACGTCTACTTCCTCTTTAATGGAACTCTCAATGGTTTGTCTGTACAGAAAACCTTCCGGGTGTGTCCTGTACATTATGGTAAGAGTAACAACTTTTTTTAACAGTTAGAAATGCATGTTTACCAACTAATCAGTAATTGCATGATACTACCCAACTCTCAAGTAATATTCAATATTGTTGATATTGCCAATACTCTCATTTATCTAATAGTCTACTTTATGTCCGATTCTCTTCAGTCAAGCCCCCGGCCCCTAGGGTTAAGATCACAGAGGAAGGGAAGGATCTCCTTCTGAGCTGGGACCCTCCGGACTTAGCCGCTCATCACTGCTGGGTTTACATCTTAAACTACAGCATGTGTCGAGAGTCTCTGGTAAGCCATGGATGTGTGGATATATTTCATATAACCTTTTTATTTATCCAAGCTAGTTCTGAACAAATTTGAATTTACAATGACAACCTGGTGAGTGCCGACGTTTTCGTCTGTTGCACTTCCCAGAAGAGTTTTCAATAGTTTCATATTGAATTTAACCTTTGGTTAATTATGGTTCACTTGGCCATTGTTGGACAGACTAGTCCCACTGAGATAAAATCTATTTTGCAACAGAGACCTGATGTTCAAAACCTGTGGATGTAATAATGCTGAATGACTCATTAACCGATAACGAGACCTACGTTTATTTGTTCATCTGGCTACAGACAGTATATAGGTCAGATGAAGGGTTGGGCGTTCTGGTATTGTCACCATAAGATGGGCTACTAATCTGAATTACACCAATACAAATACAGATTTAGTCACTGAAACATGTTTACACTGCTTTTACTGACCTAAAGGCCCGTGTGTGTGTGTGTGTCCTTGCGTGTTTTAATGAAATGGTACCATTATCGGAGTTCCAGTCAATGTTTGTGTGTGTGTGTTTCCTCCAGAGTAAGGAAATACAATACAAATATGATAATGTAGCCGTGTACGTGCCGTACGACCTGAGATGCCAATACAGAGTCCAGGTTAAAGCAGTCTATAAGAAGTCATGTGGCGCAGGAGGGAGCGACTGGAGCGATGTTGAACTTTATGGTACTTACTCCACTTTCTTTCTCCACACTCTGTCAGGACACAGTCAGTGATATAATTATGTTAACATTGAAATAGTTTAAACTTTCCCTGTATCAAATGAAATGGAGGATGAATAAAAAAAGTGTATATTATACCATTAGTCTATGAAAATATTATAAACTGGGTGATTCGAGCCCTGAATGCTGATCAGACCGTATACCACAGGTATGACACAACATGTCTTTTTATTCCTCTAATTACGTTGGTAGCCAGTTTATAATAACAATTATGCACCTTGGGGTGGTTGTGGTATATGGCCAATATGCTAAAGGCTGTATCCAGGCAAATCAAAGCTTATTTGTCATGTGCGCCGAATACAACGTTGAAATGCTTACTTACAGGCTCTAACCAACAAGGCAAAAAAGGTATTAGGTGAACAATGGGTAAGTAAAGAAATAAAAACAACAGTAAAAAATTAAGTGGCGAGGCTATATACAGTAGCGAGGCTATAACAGCAGTGAGGCTACATACAGACACCAGTTAGTCGGGCTGATTGAGGTAGTATGTACATGTAGATATGGTTAAAGTGACTATGCATATACGATAAACAGAGTAGCAGTCGCGTAAGAGGTTGGCACATTGTGTCGTGCGTAAGTGCCCTTAGCTGTGGTATATTGGCCATATACCACACCCCCTCATGCCTTGTTGCTTAAGTATGACATTATAATAGAATTGTGTACTGTTGGCTAAATGTGATAGACTTCTAATCTTATAGACATGCTTCGAAATAGACCCAGTCACTGACGTTTTGCTTGTGTTCCTTTCAGGTGTGGAGGATCTTAATTTTGATTGGTTGATGACTGTATTTGCCATCCTCATTCCAGCTGCAGTTGGCCTATTCATCCTCCTGTGTCTTTGTTGTTTCATGAAGTAAGTCAACCTACATCATGGGGTCTACATTCTGTCTTTGGGGGTTGTCTAAAGAGAATGCCATCTTGTGTTTTCACTTAAGCAATTTCCATTTTGGTGATTAGGGTTGTAATTGTGGCCTCTTTGGTTCTTTTCCAGGCACAGAGAGAAGCTTTTCCCCAAAATTCCACAGCCCTCCTTGATTTTGAAGGACATGCTGAACAGCAATAAGGAACAGAAGGTGAGAACAGCAACAGCCTCTTGTGTTATTAGCAGTGGTCTAACAGTAAGGGGCTAGCTGATGTTATAGGACTTCACTTATTAGAAATGCTAACATTACAATTCTTTCATGACCCTCACACACTAACTAACACCCCCCCCCCCCCCCCCCCTATTCCCTGCCTTCCAGAGCTTCGTAGGGAATCTCTATGTCCCTGCAGTGGAGGAGATGGAATGTAAGATCAGCCTAGAGAAAGACTCTACTCTTCTCTTGATGCAGCCTGACCCCTGAGAGGCTACACACAGACCCAGTTGTGATTACCACAGTACAGACAGATACATCTGGTATGACTTCAGTGTTATTGACCAACACTCGGAGCAAGCCATTTTAAGGTGGACCCCAGTTGCATTGCTGAAGAATTCCAGGACTTGGAGCTCTGCAGTCGATGGACCACTTTAGCAAGTTGGACACAGACGGAGAGCGTGTGGAGTATGGACTGTCGAGGATAGACTCCTTTTCCTGTGTTTTTCCTAGGACTGTTTTGAGGCGTTGACGCAATGACTCCTGTATTGTTCTGAGTTATGTATGTATGTATGTGGGGGTGTGTGTGTGTGTGAGTGTGTTTGTTTAGGAAGATACTATCAACTGTTCTCATGAACCTCTTGCATCCCACGGCTTGGGGTCATAGGTCAGACGTTATCAGAAAGCCAGTGCAGGAAACGAGGAGCTGGGCTCATAACCCTCACTCCTCGACCAAATGGAACATTAGTAGGCAGTGCCCAAAGATATGCCCAGGCAGCATTGCAGGCTTTATCTGACTAATCAACCCTGTTCATAATGTAGTGATTTAGGGGACACCTACAAAGGACTGGAACCAGGGATCCTCTGTAGAATGAGTTTACTATATGTGCCATAAGTCCAGACATCTTGGCAGGCGCTTTAAAGGAATACTACACTAAAAAAACGATTTTGTATTATTTTTTTCCATTAGTTCACCATAATAAAATCTCCCCCCAAAATGTGCTATATCAGCCTTTTTCAAGAAAGCACATTCACTAGAGCAAAAACTTTCCTTGATGCAAAACGCAACAACACTAAGAAATTGTTTTTGAGTATTCCTTTAATGAATTTGATTACAGGGAGACTACAATAACATGATCTCGTAGTGAGAGGTGCTAGACAATACATAGCGAAGGCAAGAGGCTATATGCCAAAGTGAGCTAGCTTGTCAACCTACTGCAGTTTATCTACCACATCTCTTGCTATTAA
Source organism: Oncorhynchus mykiss (assembly GCF_057628025.1). Taxonomy (NCBI): domain Eukaryota; kingdom Metazoa; phylum Chordata; class Actinopteri; order Salmoniformes; family Salmonidae; genus Oncorhynchus; species Oncorhynchus mykiss. The sequence goes on from NC_143030.1 coordinate 22,841,333, forward strand.
AGAGAGAGCTTCTGTGTACATAATAGCTATGTGTAGAATAGGTGGTACAGGTTGTGTGTGTGTATATTGTAAAATGTACAGTATAATGTAGTGGGGGCTGCTGTGGGGAGGACAGCTCATAATAATGGCATGAAACACATGGAAACCATTTTTGATGTATTTTAGCTTTTTTTTTTTTTTTATAAATTGTACATGTTCTATATGTTTCCAGGTGGAACCTTGTTGGTCCTCTACATGCCTGATTGAAGTTATTCTCCACACACTCGGTATCATTCACATCAAATCTAAATGCATGCAGAGGCTCTTCCTTGGCAGAAGTGTTACACCATGTCATTAAAACAATTACTTTTAGGAGGCCCTGAACAGGTTCAGACTTATCTGTTCTGAAGTACACTTGGCAATTATAAAACATTCTGATAGAGCACGCAATGGGCAAGTCAGTAAAGGTCTAGTGCACTCTAGCTGTTTTATGAAAATCAATCCAGTGTGTTCAAATAATATCCCAATTAACAAAGAACTGAATAAACTAAGTTCTGCCCTTTTTAAATTTCACAGAGGGATTGCTCCCTGGAACATGTAGTTCCATCCATATAATATAATTAAGCACTAAGGCCTCAGGTGTGGTATATGGCCAATATACAATGGCTAAGAGCTGTCCTTAAGCACGACGCAACCCAGAGTGCCTGGATACAGTCATTAACCGTGGTATATTGGCCCTATACCTCAAACCCCCAATGTGCCTTGTAGCTATTGTAAACTGGTTAATAACATAATTATACCAGTAAAAAGTAATTTTACCTGTGGTATAAGGTCTGAGATACCTCAGGGCTCAAGCCACCCAGTTTATAATAATAATAATTATAAAATGTGGATCCTGGATGCTGATTTGACGAGCAGCATTCCAAGTCGTGCTGCATTGGCCGTTACAGACAAATCGATGCCTACTATCAGTTCCATCTGAAAATGATCACTGCGCCTCAAGACGATCATGTTCATGTTGCTTTGCAAATCAGCTCTTTTATCTCAACTCGCACATTATTTCTCCTTGCTTCCAGGTTAGCATTTAGTTTGGTGTAGCGGGGGTTAATATAAGTCTAGCTTTCTGCCTGTCCGACCTCGGAAACAATGTTTCACATTTGAATTTCAATCTCTGGAGTACCATAGAGTGAACGGTGCCGAGACTAGACAACTTTTTCTGAGCAAAGTCATTATCATGGACATATCCAAGTAGCTTAGTGGTTAGAGCGTTGGGACAGTAACCGAAAGGCTGCCAGATCGAATCCCCGAGCTGACATGGTAAAAGAATATGTTCTGCACCTGAACAACGCAGTTAACCCACTCTTCCAAGGCTGTCATTGTAAATAAGAATTTGTTCTGAACTAGTTAAAGTTTTATATGTTTTTTTTATCCAAGAAGGAGCAAAAAAAAACATGTACTTAACTTCAGCTAGTGTACTGTCATTCCAGGTTACCTGTGACTATATTCATGATACAGCACTGTCTCAAATCAAATGTATTTATAAAGCCCTTTTCACATCAGCTGATATCTCAAAGTGCTGTACAGAAACCCATCCTAAAACCCCAAACGGCAAGCTGTGCAGGTGTAGAAGCACAGTGGCTAGGAAAAACTCCCTAGAAAGGCCAGAACCTAGTAAGAAACCTAGAGGAACCAGGCTCTGAGGGATGGCCAGTCCTCTTCTGGCTGTGCCGGGTGGAGATTATAACAGAACATGGCCAAGATGTTCAAATATTCATAGATGACCAGCAGGGTCAAATAATAATAATCACAGTGGTTGTCGAGGGTGCAACAGGTCAGCACCTCAGGAGTAAAGGTCAGGTGGCTTTTCATAGCCGATCATTCAGAGCATCTCTACCACTCCTGCTGTCTCTAGAGAGTTGAAAACAGCAGGTCTGGGACAGGTAGCACATCCGGTGAACAGGTCAGGGTTCCATAGCCGCAGGCAGAACAGTTGAAACTGGAGCAACAGCCTGGCCAGGTGGATTGGGGACAGCAAGGAGTCATCAGGCCAGGTAGTCCTGAGGCAAGGTCCTACGAGAGAGAGAGAAAGAAAGAAAGACAGAGAGCATACTTAAATTCGCACAGGACACCGAATAAGACAGGAGAAATACTCCAGATATAACAGACTGACCCTAGCCCCCGACACATAAACTACTGCAGCATAAATACTGGAGGCTGAGACAGGAGGGGTCGGGAGACGCTGTGGCCCCATCCGAGGATACCCCCGAACAGGGCCAAACAGGCAGGATATAACCCCACCCACTTTGCCAAAGCACAGCCCCCACACCACCAGAGGGATATCTTCAACCACCAACTTCTGAGACAAGGCCGAGTATAGCCCACAAAGATCTCCGCCACGGAACAACCCAAGGGGGAGCGCCAACCCCGACAGAAAGATCACGTCAGTGACTCAACCCACTCAAGTGAAGCACCCCTCCTAGGGACGGCATGGAAGAGCACCAGTAAGCCAGTGACTCAGCCCCTGTAATAGGGGTTTAGAGGCAAAGAATCCCAGTTGAGAGAGGGGAACCGGACAGGCAGAGACAGCAAGGGTGGGTCGTTGCTCCAGTGCCTTTCCGTAGACCTTCACACTCCTGGGCCAGGCTACACTCAATCATAGGACCTACTGAAGAGATGAGTCTTCAATAAAGACTTAAAGGTTGAGACCGAGTCAGCATCTCTAACATGGGTAGGCAGACCATTCCATAAAAATGGAGCTCTATAGGAGAAAGCCCTGCCTCCAACTGTTTGCTTAGATATTCTAGGGACAGTTAGGAGGCATGCATCTTGTCACCGTAGTGTACGTGTAGGTATGTACGGCAGGACCAAATCGTGAAGAGGTTAGGAGTAAAACTTTGAAATCAGCCCTTGCCTTAACAGGAAGCCAGTGTAGAGAGGCTAGCACTGGAGTAATATGATCACATTTTTTGGTTGTAGTCAAGATTCTAGCAGCCGTGTTTTGCACTCACTGAAGTTTATTTTGTGCTTTATTCGAGTAGCAGGAAAGTAGAGCACTGCAGTAGTCTAACCTAGAAGTGACAAAAGCATGGATCATTTTTTCTGCATCATTTTTGGACAGAACGTTTCTGATTTTTGCAATGTTACGTAGATGGAAAAAAGCTGTCCTTGAAACAGTCTTGATATGTTCGTCAAAAGAGAGATCAGGGTCCAGAGTAACGCCGAGGTCCTTCACAGTTTTATTTCAGACAACTGTACAACCATCAAGATTAATTGTCAGATTCAACAGAACTCTTTGTTTCTTGGGACCTAAAACAAACATCTCTGTTTTGTCCGAGTTTAAAAGTAGAACATTTGCAGCCATCCACTTACAGTGGGGAATACTTGTTCTGCTGCCGATTTTGCAGGTTTTCCTACTTACAAAGCATGTAGAGGTCTGTAATTTTTCTTCAACTGTGAGAGACGGTATTGAATATAAAACAAAAATCCAGAAAATCACATTGTATAAAAAATGTTTTTTTACCACATTTTCTCCCCAATTTCATGGTATCCAATTGTTTTAGTAGCTACTATCTTGTCTCATCGCTACAACTCCCGCACGGGCTCGGGAGAGACGAAGGTTGAAAGTCATGCGTCCTCCAATACACAACCGCATGCCGCACTGCTTCTTAACACAGCACGCATCCAACCCGGAAGCCAGCCGCACCGATGTGTCGGAGGAAACACCGTGCACAGGGGTCGCTGGTGCGCAATGAGACAAGGATATCCCTACCAACCAACCCCTCCCTAACCCGGAAGACACTAGGCCAATTGTGCATTGCCCCACGGACCTCCCGGTCGCGGCCGGTTACGACAGAGCCTGGGCGCGAACCCAGAGTCTCTGATGGCACAGCTGGCACTGCAGTATAGCACCCTTAACCACTGCACCACCCGGGAGGCCCAAAAAGTTATACTTTTGACTCATCTGTCCATAGAACAGGTGCTTTTTGGCAAACTTGAGTCAACTTTTTGGACGAGATGGGTCACATTATGTCTGTTGAAAACCAAACACTGCATTTCACAGTAAGAACCTCATACCAACAGTCAAGCATGTTGGTGATAGTGTGATGGTTTGGGGATACTTTGCTGCCTCAGGACCTGCATGACTTGCCTTAATAGAAGGAACCATGAATTCTGCTCTGTATCAGAGAATTCTACAGGAGAATGGCAGGCCATCCGCCTGTGAGCTGAAGCTGAAGCACAGCTGGGTCATGCAGCAAGACAATGACCCAAAAAAACACAATCAAGTCATCATGAAAATGGTTAAAAAGCAACACATTTTAAGTTTTGTAATGGCCTAGTCAAATTCCAGACATAATATCCAATTGAGATGTTGTGGCAGGACTTGAAACGAGCAGTTCATGTTTGAAAACCCACAAATGTCACCTAGTTAAACCAGTTACGCATGAAAAAGTGGGCCATAATTCCTCCACAGCAACATGAGACTGATCAACAACTACAGGAAGGATATGGTTCCAGTCATTGCAGCTAAAGGTGGCACAACCAGTTATTGCGTGTAAGGTCGCAATTACTTTTTCACACAAGGGTATTGGGCCTTACATACAGTGCCTTGCGAAAGTATTTGGCCCCCTTGAACTTTGCGACCTTTTGCCACATTTCAGGCTTCAAACATAAAGATATAAAACTGTATTTTTTTGTGAAGAATCAACAACAAGTGGGACACAATCATGAAGTGGAACGACATTTATTGGATATTTCAAACTTTTTTAACAAATCAAAAACTGAAAAATTGGGCGTGCAAAATTATTCAGCCCCTTTACTTTCAGTGCAGCAAACTCTCTCCAGAAGTTCAGTGAGGATCTCTGAATGATCCAATGTTGATCTAAATGACTAATGATGATAAATACAATCCACCTGTGTGTAATCAAGTCTCCGTATAAATGCACCTGCACTGTGATAGTCTCAGAGGTCCGTTAAAAGCGCAGAGAGCATCATGAAGAACAAGGAACACACCAGGCAGGTCCGAGATACTGTTGTGAAGAAGTTTAAAGCCGGATTTGGATACAAAAAGATTTCCCAAGCTTTAAACATCCCAAGGAGCACTGTGCAAGCGATAATATTGAAATGGAAGGAGTATCAGACCACTGCAAATCTACCAAGACCTGGCCGTCCCTCTAAACTTTCAGCTCATACAAGGAGAAGACTGATCAGAGATGCAGCCAAGAGGCCCATGATCACTCTGGATGAACTGCAGAGATCTACAGCTGAGGTGGGAGACTCTGTCCATAGGACAACAATCAGTCGTATATTGCACAAATCTGGCCTTTATGGAAGAGTGGCAAGAAGAAAGCCATTTCTTAAAGATATCCATAAAAAGAGAAGGTGCTCTGGTCAGATGAAACCAAAATTTAACTTTTTTGCAACAATGCAAAATGTCATGTTTGGCGTAAAAGCAACACAGCTCATCAGCCTGAACACACCATCCCCACTGTCAAACATGGTGGTGGCAGCATCATGGTTTGGGCCTGCTTTTCTTCAGCAGGGACAGGGAAGATGGTTAAAATTGATGGGAAGATGGATGGAGCCAAATACAGGACCATTCTGGAAGAAAACCTGATGGAGTCTGCAAAAGACCTGAGACTGGGACGGAGATTTGTCTTCCAACAAGACAATGATCCAAAACATAAAGCAAAATCTACAATGAAATGGTTCAAAAATAAACATATCCAGGTGTTAGAATGGCCAAGTCAAAGTCCAGACCTGAATCCAATCGAGAATCTGTGGAAAGAACTGAAAACTGCTGTTCACAAATGCTCTCCATCCAACCTCACTGAGCTCGAGCTGTTTTGCAAGGAGGAATGGGAAAAAATGTCAGTCTCTCGATGTGCAAAACTGATAGAGACATACCCCAAGCGACTTACAGCTGTAATCGCTGCAAAAGGTGGCGCTACAAAGTATTAACTTAAGGGGGCTGAATAATTTTGCACGCCCAATTTTTCAGTTTTTGATTTGTTAAAAAAGTTTGAAATATCCAATAAATGTCGTTCCACTTCATGATTGTGTCCCACTTGTTGTTGATTCTTCACAAAAAAATACAGTTTTATATCTTTATGTTTGAAGCCTGAAATGTGGCAAAAGGTCGCAAAGTTCAAGGGGGCCGAATACTTTGCACTGTAACTTTGTTTATGAAATAAATACAATAAGTATGTAATTGGTGTGTTTTTTGTTCACTCATGTTCCCTTTATCGAATTTTTGATTTTGGTTGAAGATTTGACAACATTCAGTATAAAATAATATGCATAAGTAGAGAAAATTTGAAAGGGGGCAAAGACTTTTTACAGCACTGTATACCATTTAGACATCGAGTTTGATCAATCTATTCCATCAATCAATCAAATGTATTTTATAAAGCCCTTTTTACATAAGCAGTTATCACAACTACTTATAAATATCCAGCCTAAAACCCCAAAGAGCAAGCAATGCAGAGCCAGAAGCACCGTGGGGGTAAGGAGAAAGGGAATGTGTTATGAAGTCCTTATGTGGGTACTCTTCAAATACTGTTACCGATCTAATAAATTGGCCTATTTAATATCCACGTCTTCACTCGGGCAGAATTGAGTCATGCATCATTAATTTATCCATCTATCCTTTATTTATACAGATGATGCCATTGGAAGGTCAAATCTATCTTCTTAAAGGGCAATTCTGCCACTTTTAACCTCATATTCATGATTTCCAGCACCATACCAGTGTCTACATATGTGGAAACGGTGGGTTTCTATGATCTGTGGTTAAATCAATAAGAAGAAAGAAATGTTCTCTGAGACATCACATGGTAGGATTTAAAGTTAGAAAAAACAGTGATTTTCAAAACATGGGTATTTTCATGATTCCCATGTCACAGCGAATCTCATAGTGTTTGAAGATCATTGTTTATCAAATGTTTTAACATGATGATGTCATCAAGCAGAACTTTATATTTTTTTGTAGAAATGCAACATTTTCCCATATCCCATTCACGTTCTTGTACTATATTTAGTACAATAACAAAATACGACCACTGAACAAATTCTGTTTTCTGTAAATGCATGACATTTGTTGTCAACATAGTACAAGTGTTAAGACAGGCCACATTGACGTTTTAAAATGGTCATTATCTATCATACTTCCAGTGTGAACCAAAGTTGGGATTTTGAGAAATGTGAAAAAATCATTCAAATTACTTCAGCATTTGTTTTTTGAAATACATTTAAGAATGAAATAGTTTAAAAGCATAACATATTGTTATTTGACCTGTTCTAAGACCAAATATGCTAAATGTATGATTCAATTTATTGACATTTGTGAACTACAGCTGTTTCTGTATCGTAATCTATTTACTCTTTGGATACATGGGGTTACTGTTTTTTTTTTTTTACACATTTCACAAATCAAGTCATGTGAATACTGTACATGTTCAAAGGATCAGATCTTAATAATTGTTGGTAATATACGGTACCAGTCAAAGGTTTGGACACACCTACTAATTCAAGTGTTTTCTTTATTTGTTTTACTATTGTCTACATTGTCGAAAAGTAGTGAAGACATCAAACCTATGAACTGTGCAACTGGGTCCTGGTCCTGGACTTCCACATATGGAATCATGTAGTAACCCAAAAAAAGAGTTAAACAAATCCAAATATACACTGCTCAAAAAAATAAAGGGAACACTAAGATAACACATCCTAGATCTGAATGAATGTAATATCCTTATTAAATACTTTTTTCTTTACATAGTTGAATGTGCTGACAACAAAATCACACAAAAATGATAAATGGAAATCAAATTTATCAACCCATGGAGGTCTGGATTTGGAGTCACACTCAAAATTAAAGTGGAAAACTACACTACAGGCTGATCCAACTTTGATGTAATGTCCTTAAAACAAGTCAAAATGAGGCTCAGTAGTGTGTGTGGCCTCCACGTGCCTGTATGACCTCCCTACAACGCCTGGGCATGCTCCTGATGAGGTGGCGGATGGTCTCCTGAGGGATCTCCTCCCAGACCTGGACTAAAGCATCCGCCAACTCCTGGACAGTTTGTGGTGCAACGTGGCGTTGGTGGAGGGAGCGAGACATGATGTCCCAGATGTGCTCAATTGGATTCAGGTCTGTCATAGCATCAATGCCTTCCTCTTGCAGGAACTGCTGACACACTCCAGCCACATGAGGTCTAGCATTGTCTTGCATTAGGAGGAACCCAGGGCCAACCGCACCAGCATATGGTCTCACAAGGGGTCTGAGGATCTCATCTCGGTACCTAATGGTAGTCAGGCTACCTCTGGCGAACACATGGAGGAAGAAAAGAAATGCCACCCCACACCATGACTGACCCACAGCCAAAGCGGTCATGCTGGAGGATGTTGCAGGCAGCAGAACGTTCTCCACGGCGTCTCCAGACTCTGTCAAGTCTGTCACGTGCTCAGTGTGAACCTGCTTTCATCTGTGAAGAGCACAGGGCGCCAGTGGCGAATTTGCCAATCTTGGTGTTCTCTGGCAAATGCCAAACGTCCTGCACGGTGTTGCGCTGTAAGCACAACTCCCACCTGTGGACATCGGGCCCTCATACCACCCTCATGGAGTCTGTTTCTGACCGTTTGAGCAGACATTTACATTTGTGGCCTGCTGGAGGTCATTTTGCAGGGCTCTGGCAGTGCTCATCCTTGCACAAAGGCGGAGGTAGCGGTCCTGCTGCTGGGTTGTTGCCCTCCTACGGCCTCCTCCACGTCTCCTGATGTACTGGCCTGTCTCCTGGTAGCGCCTCCATGCTCTGGACACTACGCTGACAGACACAGCAAACCTTCTTGCCACAGCTCGCATTGATGTCCCATCCTGGATGAGCTGCACTACCTGAGCCACTTGTGTGGGTTGTAGACTCCATCTCATGCTACCACTAGAGTGAAAGCACCGCCAGCATTCAAAAGTGACCAAAACATCAGCCAGGAAGCATAGGAACTGAGAAGTGGTCTGTGGTCCCCACTTGCAGAACCACTCCTTTATTGGGGGTGTCTTGCTAATTGCCTATAATTTCCACCTGTTGTCTATTCCATTTGCACAACAGCATGTGAAATTTATTGTCAATCAGTGTTGCTTCCTAAGTGGACAGTTTGATTTCACAGAAGTGTGATTGACTTGGAGTTACATTGTGTTGTTTAAGTGTTCCCTTTATTTTTTTGAGCAGTGTATTTAGGATTTTAGATTCTTCAAAGTAACCATCCTTTGCCTTGATGACAGCTTTGCTTTGTGTTGGGTCATTATCCTGTTGAAAAACAAATGATAGACCCACTAAGCGCAAACCAGATGGGATGGCGTATCACTGCAGAAAGCTGTGGTAGCCATGCTGGTTTAGTGTGTCATGAATTCTAAATATATTACAGACAGTGTCACCAGCAAAGCACCCACCCACACCATCACACATCCTCCTCCATGCTTCACTGTGGTAACCACACATGCAGAGATCATCCGTTCATCTACTCTGAGTCTTACAAAGACACGGCGGTTGGAACCAAAAATCTCATTAGACCAAAGGACAGATTTCCACCAGTCTGATGTCCATTGCTCGTGTTTCTTGGCCCAAAGCAACTCACTTATTTTTATTGGTGTCCTTTAGTAGTGGATTCTTTGCAGAGATTCGACAATGAAGGCCTAATTCACACAGTCTCTTCTGAACAGTTGATTTGAAATGTGTCTGTTACTTGAACACTGTGAAGCATTTATTTGGGCTGCAATTTCTGAGGCTGGTAACTCTAATGAACTTATCCTCTGCATCAGAGGTAACTCTTGTTTTTCAACACTCACTCACGCCCCATAGAACTCACCTCTGTCATCATGAAGTGCTTTGAGAGACTAGTCAAGGATCATATCACCTCTACCTTACCTGTCACCCTAGACTCAATTGAATTTGCATACCACCCCAATAGATCCACGTGCGATGCAATCGCCATCACACTGCAAACTGCCCTATCCCATGTGGATAAGAGGAATACCTATGTAAGAATGATGTTCATTGACTATAGCTCAGCATTCAACACAATAGTACCCTCCAAACTCATCATTAAGCTTGAGGCACTAGGTCTGAACCCCACCCTGTGCAACTGGGTCCTGGACTTCCTGAAGGGCCGCCCCCAGGTGGTGAAGGTAGGAAACAACACCTCCACTTCACTGATCCTCAACACCTGAACACTGGGGCCCCACAAGGGTGCGTGCTCAGCCCCCTCCTGTACTCCCTCTTCACCCATGACTGCATGGCCAAGCACGCCTCCAACTCAATCATCAAGTTCGCAGATGACACAACAGTAGTAGGCTTGATTACCAACAAAGATGAGACAGCCTACAGGGAGGAGGTGAAGGCTCTGGGAGTGTGGTGCCAGGAATATAACCTCTCACTCAATGTCAACTAAACAAAGGAGATGACTTCAGGAAACAGCAGAGGGAGCACCACCCTATCCACATTGATGGGACTACAGTGGAAAGCTTCCACTGGCGAGTTCCTAGGCGAACACATCACTGACAAACTGAAATGGTCCACCCACACAGAGTGTGGTGAAGAACGCGCAACAGCGCCTCTTCAACCTCAGGAGGCTAAAGAAATTTGCCTTGGCACCTAAACCCCTCACAAACTTTTACAGATAAACAAATGAGAGCATCCTATCGGGCTCTATAACCGCTTGGTACAGCAACTGCACTGCCTGCAACCTCCGGTCTCTACAGTAGATGGTGTGATCTGCCCAACGCATTACCGGGGGCAAACTACTGCGATCATCAAGGACAACAACCACCCAAGCCACTGCCTGTTCACCCGGCTATCATCCAGAAGGCGAGGTCAGTACAGGTGCATCAAAGCTGGGACAAAGAGACTGGAAAAACAGTTTCTATCCCAAGGCCATCAGACTGTTAAATAACCATCACTAGAACATAGAGGCTGCTGCCTATATAAATTTACTTGAAATCACTGGCCACTTTAATAAACAGAACACTAGTCACTTTCATAATGTTAACATATCTTGCATTACTCATCTCATATGTATATACTGTATTCTATACTATTCTACTGTATCTTCGTCTATGCCGCTCTGCCATTGCACGTCTATACAGTGGCTTGCAAAAGTATTCACCCCCTTGGTATTTTTCCTATTTTGTTGCCTTACAACCTGGAATGAAAATGGATTGTTTGGGGGGTTGTATAATTTGATTTACACAACATGCCTAACACTTTGAAAATGCAAAATATTTTTTATTGTGAAACAAACAAGCAATAAGACCAAAAAACAGAAAACTTGAGCGTGCATAACTATTCAGCCCCCCTACTTTGTAGATCCACCTTTCGCAGCAATTACAGCTGCAAGTCTCTTGGGGTATGTCTCTATTAGAGGTCGACCGATTAATCAGAACGTCCGATTAATTAGGGCCGTTTTCATAACAATCGGAAATCGGTATTTTTGGACACCAAACTTTCTTTCTTTTTTTTTTACACCTTTATTTAATCTTTATTTAACTAGGCAAGTTAAGAACACATTCTTATTTTCAATGACGACCTAGGAACGGTGGGTTAACTGCCTCGCTCAGGGGCAGAACGGCAGATTTTTACCTTGTCAGCTCAGGGGATTCAATCTTGCAACCTTACAGTTAACTAGTCCAACGCTCTAACCACCTGATTACATTGCACTCCATGAGGAGCCTGCCTGTTACGCGAATGCAGTAAGCCAAGGTAAGTTGCTAGCTAGCATTAAACTTATCTTATAAAAAACAATCAATCAATCAATCATAATCACTAGTGAACTACACATGGTTGATGATATTACCAATTTATCTAGCGTGTCCTGCATTGCATTTAATCGATGCGGTGCGTATCGTTGCTCCAATGTGTACCTAACCATAAACATCAATGCCTTTCTTAAAATCAATACACAGAAGTATATATTTTTAAACCTGCATATTTAGCTAAAAGAAATCCAGGTTAGCAGGCAATATTAATATCACACATAACTATTTCATGTTTCTAAATGATTTCTTTATTCAGACGAATGGTACTGCTATGGGATACCCCATGGCTCCTAACTATGCTAATTTGTATGTGGGTTACATGGAGAAACAGTCTATTTTCAATCCTCTCAAAAATGTTTTCTTGCCTCACATCATTATTTGGAAACGGTATATTGATGATATTTTTGTTCTATGGAGGGGTGAATCAAAACAGCTCCAGGCATTCCATGCTTTTCTTAACTCCTGTTAAGAAAGATTTACTGAGATTTATTATGCAATCTGATACACGTCAAATCAGTGTTCTTGATCTTCTGATCTTGTGTGAAGATAATGTTCTATACACTGATCTTTACAGGAAACCTACTGATCGTAACAGTTTGTTGAGGGCTGATAGTTGTCACCCACTTCCCTTAAAAAATAGATTGCCCTACAGCCAATTCTGTCAAATCAAAAGAATTTGCAAAAAACTATCAGATTTCGACAGAATTATGGCTGAGACGCAAGAAAGTTAAAGGAGAGGGGCTACAAAAAGGATCAGATTAATATTGCCACTGAGAAAATTTAAAACAAAACGAGACATGACCTTTTTCAAGGTCAGTCTCGCAAAAAGATGCATTCATGCGTTCTAACTACCCGCTATTCAAAGTGCTCTGAACAAATGAAGGGAATTGTTCACAAACATTGGCACATTCTAAAATCCGATGATAGTCTCGGTAATGTGTTTTCGGACCTTCCCTTGGTCATATTGTCGCAGGGCAGAAATCTCAGACACCAATTGGTACACTCTGATTTACCACCCCAAGATATTCCTGAACAACGTCTATTTGCACCCCTACTGGATGGAAATTACAAATGTAATGGCTGTGCTCAATGCAATGGCACTTATAAATGTAGATCCTTCAAAGACCCACAAACAGGGAAATCGATCCCAATCAAAGGTGTTATTAAGGGCTCCACTAAGGCAGTTAATTATCTTATAACTTGTCCTTGTGGTAAAAAATGACGTGGGTAAAACAAAGAGCGAATTAAAAGTACGTATCTCAGAGCATCGTAGCACCATTAGGTGTAAAAACTTGACTTACCCAGTTGCGGCCCACTTCTTGGAGGCAGGCCACTCGATTTCGTCTCTGCGTTATATTGGCATCGAACATGTAGGAGAGAGGGTGACCTTGATAATTTATTGTTAAAACGAGAGGCTGCCTGGATCTTTAACTTAAAGACCCTTGTTCCCTTCGGTCTCAAGTAGACTTTGATCTGAAGCCATTCTTGTGATTATTGTGACTTTGCCATTGTAATTGTTTGTAAGTTTGTGTAGTCTAAAAGGAATTTATGATCGATCGTATGCTATCCATTTGTTGTTTGTATGCTGTTCTTTGTATGCCATTTAATATTTGATAATTAACCAATGATATTAGGCCACTCTTGGCCATGATTACAGACACCTGTGTCTTTTGACATTACATAGACGAGTGTTTGTGATTATACCCTGATGAAAACAGCGTGGCTGTCAAACATTTTTGCATCTGCGCTCCTAGAGTGTGCGGCTCTCTTTTATTTTCAAGTTTTCTACTCCGTAGCCAGCACCTCGCCTAAATAGGTGTGCGTTTCTTTTTCTTCTAGATAGCAGGCAAAATTAACCAGGTGAAATTGTGTCACTTCTCTTGCGTTCATTGCACGCAGAGTCAGTGTATATGCAACAGTTTGGGCCGCCTAATTTGCCAGAATTTTACGTAATTATGACATAACATTGAAGGTTGTGCAATGTAACAGGAATATTTAGACTTATGGATGCCACCCGTTAGATAAAATACGGAACGTTCCGTATTCCACTGAAAGAATAAACGTCTTGTTTTCGAGATGATAGTTTCCGGATTCGACCATATTAATGACCTAAGGCTCGTATTTCTGTGTGTTATTATGTTATAACTAAGCCTATGATTTGATAGAGCAGTCTGACTGAGCGGTGGTAGACAGCAGCAGGCTCGTAAGCATTCATTCCCACTGCACTTTCGTGCATTTTGCCAGCAGCTCTTCGTTGTGCTTCAAGCATTGCGCTGTTTATGACTTTAAGCCTATCAACTCCCGAGATTAGGCTGGTGTAACCGATGTGAAATGGCTAGCTAGTTAGCGGGGTGCTCGCTAATAGCGTTTCAAACGTCACTCGCTCTGAGACTTGGAGTAGTTGTTCCCCTTGCTCTGCATGGGTAACGCTGCTTCAAGGGTGGCTGTTGTCTATGTGTTCCTGGTTCGAGCCCAGGTAGGAGCGAGGAGAGGGATGGAAGCTATACTGTTACACTGGCAATACTAAAGTGCCTATAAGAACATCCAATAGTCAAAGGTTAATGAAATACAAATGGTATAGAGAGAAATAGTCCTATAATTCCTATAATAACTACAACCTAAAATTTCTAACCTGGGAATATTGAAGACTCATGTTAAAAGGAACCACCAGCTTTCATATGTTCTCATATTCTGAGCAAGGAACTTTAACGTTAGCTACCTTACCTGGTACATATTGCACTTTTACTTCCTTCTCCAAACCTTGGTTTTTGCATTATTTCAACCAAATTGAACATGTTTCAATATTTATTTGAGGCTAAATTAATTTTATTTATCTATTATATTAAGTTAAAATATTTGTTTATTCAGTATTGTTGTAATTGTCATTATTACAAATAAATAAATAAAATAGGCAGATTAATCGGTATCGGCTTTTTTTGGTCCCCCAATTATCGGTATCGGCGTTGAAAAATCATAATCGGTCGACCTCTAGTCTCTATAAGCATGGCACATCTGGCCACTAGAATTTTTGCCCATTCTTCAAGACAAAACTTCTCCAGCTCCTTCAATTTGGATAGGTTCCGCTGGTGTACAGCAATCTTTAAGTCATACCACAGATTCTCAATTGGATTGAGGTCTGGGCTTTGACTAGGCCATTCCAAGACATTTAAATGTTTCCCCTTAAACCACTTGAGTGTTGCTTTAGCAGTATACTTAGGGTCATTGTCCTGCTGCAAGGTGAACCTCCGTCCCAGGCTCAGAAACAGGTTTCTCTCAAGAATGTATCTGTATTTAGCGCCATCCATCATTCCTTCAATTCTGACCAGTTTCTCAGTCCCTGTCGATGAATAAAAAGGTGAACCTCCGTCCCAGTCTCAAATCTCTGGAAGACAGAAACAGGTTTCCCTCAAGAATTTCTCTGTATTTAGCGCCATCCATCATTCCTTCAATTCTGACCAGTTTCCCAGTCCCTGTCTATTATAAACATCCCCACAGCATGATGATGCCACCACCATGCTTCACTATGTGGATGGTGTTCTCGGGGTGATGAGAGGTGCTGGGTTTGCGCTAGACGTGGCGTTTTTTTTATGACCAAAAAGCTCCATTTTAGTCTCATCTGACCAGAGTACCTTCTTCCATATGTTTGGGGAATCTCCCACATGCCTTTTGGCAAACACCAAACATGTTTGCTTATTTTTTTCTTTGAGCAATGTTTTTTTTCTGTCCACTCTTCCGCAAAACCCAGCTCTGTGGAGTGCACGGCTTAAAGTGGTCCTATGGACAGATACACCAATCTCCGCTGTGGAGCTTTACAGCTCCTTCAGGATTATCTTTGGTCTCTTGGTTGCCTCTCTGATTAATGCCCTCCTTGCCTGGTCCGTGAGTTTTGGTGGGCGGCCCTCTCTTGGGGTGGCTCTCTCAGGTTTGTTGTGGTGCCATATTCTTTACATGTTTTAAATCAAATCAAATCAAATTTTATTTGTCACATACACATGGTTAGCAGATGTTAATGCGAGTGTAGCGAAATGCTTGTGCTTCTAGTTCCGACAATGCAGTAATAACAAGTAATCTAACTAACAATTCCAAAACTACTGTCTTGTACACAGTGTAAGGGGATAAAGAATATGTACATAAGGATATATGAATGAGTGATGGTACAGAGCAGCATAGGCAAGATACAGTAGATGGTATCGGGTACAGTATGTACAAATGAGATGAGTATGTAAACAAAGTGGCATAGTATAGTATAAAGTGGCTAGTGATACATGTATTACATAAGGATACCGTCGATGATATAGAGTACAGTATATACGTATGCATATGAGATGAATAATGTAGGGTAAGTAACATTTATATAAGGTAGCATTGTTTAAAGTGGCTAGTGATATATTTACATCATTTCCCATCAATTCCCATTATTAAAGTGGCTGGAGTTGAGTCAGTGTCAGTGTGTTGGCAGCAGCCACTCAGTGTTAGTGGTGGCTGTTTAACAGTCTGATGGCCTTGAGATAGAAGCTGTTTTTCAGTCTCTCGGTCCCAGCTTTGATGCACCTGTACTGACCTCGCCTTCTGGATGATAGCGGGGTGAACAGGCAGTGGCTCGGGTGGTTGATGTCCTTGATGATCTTTATGGCCTTCCTGTGACATCGGGTGGTGTAGGTGTCCTGGAGGGCAGGTAGTTTGCCCCCGGTGATGCGTTGTGCAGACCTCACTACCCTCTGGAGAGCCTTACGGTTGAGGGCGGTGCAGTTGCCATACCAGGCGGTGATACAGCCCGCCAGGATGCTCTCGATTGTGCATCTGTAGAAGTTTGTGAGTGCTTTTGGTGACAAGCCGAATTTCTTCAGCCTCCTGAGGTTGAAGAGGCGCTGCTGCGCCTTCTTCACGATGCTGTCTGTGTGAGTGGACCAATTCAGTTTGTCTGTGATGTGTATGCCGAGGAACTTAAAACTTGCTACCCTCTCCACTACTGTTCCATCGATGTGGATAGGGGGGTGTTCCCTCTGCTGTTTCCTGAAGTCCACAATCATCTCCTTAGTTTTGTTGACGTTGAGTGTGAGGTTGTTTTCCTGACACCACACTCCGAGGGCCCTCACCTCCTCCCTGTAGGCCGTCTCATCGTTGTTGGTAATCAAGCCTACCACTGTTGTGTCGTCCGCAAACTTGATGATTGAGTTGGAGGCGTGCGTGGCCACGCAGTCGTGGGTGAACAGGGAGTACAGGAGAGGGCTCAGAACGCAACCTTGTGGGGCCCCAGTGTTGAGGATCAGCGGGGAGGAGATGTTGTTGCCTACCCTCACCACCTGGGGGCGGCCCGTCAGGAAGTCCAGTACCCAGTTGCACAGGGCGGGGTCGAGACCCAGGGTCTCGAGCTTGATGACGAGCTTGGAGGGTACTATGGTGTTGAATGCCGAGCTGTAGTCGATGAACAGCATTCTCACATAGGTATTCCTCTTGTCCAGATGGGTTAGGGCAGTGTGCAGTGTGGTTGAGATTGCATCGTCTGTGGACCTATTTGGGCGGTAAGCAAATTGGAGTGGGTCTAGGGTGTCAGGTAGGGTGGAGGTGATATGGTCCTTGACTAGTCTCTCAAAGCACTTCATGATGACGGATGTGAGTGCTACGGGGCGGTAGTCATTTAGCTCAGTTACCTTAGCTTTCTTGGGAACAGGAACAATGGTGGCCCTCTTGAAGCATGTGGGAACAGCAGACTGGTATAGGGATTGATTGAATATGTCCGTAAACACACCGGCCAGCTGGTCTGCGCATGCTCTGAGGGCGCGGCTGGGGATGCCATCTGGGCCTGCAGCCTTGCGAGGGTTAACACGTTTAAATGTCTTACTCACCTCGGCTGCAGTGAAGGAGAGACTGCATGTTTTCGTTGCAGGCCGTGTCAGTGGCACTGTATTGTCCTCAAAGCGGGCAAAAAAGTTATTTAGTCTGCCTGGGAGCAAGACATCCTGGTCCGTGACTGGGCTGGGTTTCTTCCTGTAGTCCGTGATTGACTGTAGACCCTGCCACATGCCTCTTGTGTCTGAGCCGTTGAATTGAGATTTTACTTTGTCTCTGTACTGGCGCTTAGCTTGTTTGATAGCCTTGCGGAGGGAATAGCTGCACTGTTTGTATTCGGTCATGTTACCAGACACCTTGCCCTGATTAAAAGCAGTGGTTCGCGCTTTCAGTTTCACACGAATGCTGCCATCAATCCACGGTTTCTGGTTAGGGAATGTTTTAATCGTTGCTATGGGAACGACATCTTCAACGCACGTTCTAATGAACTCGCACACCGAATCAGCGTATTCGTCAATGTTGTTATTTGACGCAATACGAAACATCTCCCAGTCCACGTGATGGAAGCAGTCTTGGAGTGTGGAGTCAGCTTGGTCGGACCAGCGTTGGACAGACCTCAGCGTGGGAGCCTCTTGTTTTAGTTTCTGTCTGTAGGCAGGGATCAACAAAATGGATCTAATGGTGCTCTAATGGTGCTCTAATGGTGCTCTGTGGGATGTTCAAAGTTTCTGTTCAAAGTTTCTGATATTTTTTTATAACCCAACCCTGATCTGTACTTCTCCACAACTTTGCCCATGACCTGTTCATGGTGTCGCTTGCCTTCATGGTGCCGCTTGCTTGTTGGTGCCTCTGCTTAGTGGTGCCCCTTGCTTAGGGGTGTTGCAGACTCTGAGGCCTTTCAGAACAGGTACTGAGATCATGTGACAGATCATCACTTAGATAGCACACAGGTGGACTTTATTTAACTAATAATGTGACTTCTGAAGGTAATTGGTTTGCACCAGATCTTATTTAGGGGCTTCATAGTAAAGTGGGTGAATACATATGCACACACCACTTTTCAGGGTTTTTTTTCTCACCAATTTGGACTATTTTGTGTATGTCCATTACTTGAAATACAAACAAAAATCTATTTAAATTACAGGTTGTAATGCAACAAAATAGGAAAAACACCAAGGGGGATGAATACTTTTGCAAGACACTGTATATTTATATATTCTTAATATATGTATATGTTGTGAAATTGTTAGATATTACTTGTTAGATATTACTGCACTGACGGAGCTAGAAACACAAGCATTCCGCTACACCCGCAATAACAGTTCTTTTGTTATGTCTTTGTTTTAGTATGGTCAGGGCGTGAGTTGGGTGGGTTGCCTATGTTCCTTTTTCTATGTTGTGTTTTGCGTTTGGCCTGGTATGGTTCTCAATCAGAGGCAGGTGTCGTTAGTTGTCTCTGATTGAGAATCATACTTAGGTAGCCTTTTCCCACTTGTGTTTCGTGGGTGATTATTTTCTGTTATGTGTATGTCACCTTTCAGAACTGTTTAGTTTAGTTTCTCCTTTGATATTTATTTTAGTGTTCTCGGTTTAATAAATATATGATGAAGACTCACCACGCTGCGCTTTGGTCCTCACCTCATTCCAACGATGTTCGTGACAAACATCTGCTAAACACGTGTATGTAACCAATAAAAATGTATCTATTTAATTTTATTTGGGTCTTCCTTTCCTGTGGCGGTCCTCATAAGAGTCAGTTTTCATCATAACGCTTGGATGGTTTTTGCGACTGCACTTGAAGAAACTTTCAAAGCTCTTCAAATTTTCCGGATTGACTGACCTTCATGTCTTAAAGTAATGATGGACTGTTGTTTCTCTTTGTTTCTCTTTCCACAAATTAACTTTTAGCAAGGCACACCTGTTAATTGAAATGCATTCCAGGTGACTACCTCATGAAGCTGGTTGAGAGAATGCCAAGAGTGTGCAAAGCTGTCATCAAGGCAAAGGGTGGCTATTTTAAACATCTCAAATATAAAATAGATTTGGATTTGTTTAATACTTTTTTGGTTACTACATGATTCCATATGTGTTATTTTATATTTTTAATGTCTTCACTATTACTCTACAATGTAGAAAATAGTAAAAATAAAGAAAAACCCTGGAATGAGTAGGTGTGTCCAAATTAATTTTTTTCTCTCACTGTAAACAAACGCTTTGGCCGATTTAAAACATGTTTTCAGATTTGTCCATCAGTAAGCTCAGAGAACAAATGTACTAAAGTCAATTATACATTTCCGTTATGGACATGAACGGGATATGTAGATTGGTATTGGGCCAGATATAACAAAAATGAGGTTGAAAAGTGGTGGAATTGCCCTTTAACTGCTGTCTGTGTGTCATCATCGGTTTTAATTTCCCGAAGAACTTCATCACATCCTCCAGTCATAAAAAAAAACCTTGTATTGTCTTCACACCCCATTTGTTTGCCATTGGCAAGACTTCAGGCCTGTTAACGCAAGAACAGAACGATGGGGTTTCCCGAGTGGCGCAGTGGTCTAAGGCACTGCATTGCAGTGGTCTAAGGCACTGCATTGCAGTGCGAGTCCATGTTCTGTCGCAGCCGGCCGTGACCCGGGAGACCCATGGTGCGGCGCACAATTGACCCAACGTCGTCCGGTTTAGGAGAGGGTTTGGCCGGCAGGGGTATCCTTGTCCCATCGCGCACTGGCGACTCCACTACCGGCTGGCTTCTGGGGTAAGTGGGCATTGTGTCAAGAAGAAGTGCGGTTGGGTTGTGTTTCAGAGGACACACGGCTCTCAACCTTCACCTCTCCCGAGTCCGTACGGAAGTTGCAGCGATGAGACAAGACTGTAACTACCAAATGGATACCATGAAATTGGGGAGAAAAAGGGGTCAAATAAAAAGAAAAAAAAAGTTTTAAAAAAAGAAAAAAGAAAGATGGGGCAGCAGGTGGCCTAGCAGTCAAGCACATTGGGTCAGTAACCGAAAGGTGAAAAATCTGCTGATGTGCACTTAATAACCTGAACAGGCTCTGGATAAAAGTTTCTGGTAAATTATTTAAATGTAGATACAGAAGATCTCACACCACTCACCTATTGAAAGCAAACTCCTAAGATCAGCCACAACAACAGTTTCTATGTTGCATGTATGCATGTTTGTTTGTTTTCTATTCCTATCTTTTTTATTTATTTATCATGCAATTCAGAGTTCAATTGAAGGAATTAAAGTTGAACTTGAAACATCTGGAAGTGGAAGAAAATAGGGATCCATTCTTGAATTAAAGAGATCATTAGTTAAAGTTGTCCATCATCCATCTATCTATCCACCCATCCATCCATCCATCCGTCCATCCATCCATCCATCCATCCATCCATCCACCCATCTATCCACCCATCTATCCACCCATCCATCAGTGGTGGGAAAAGTTCCCAGTTGCCATACTTTGGTAATAGTAAAGATACCTTAATACAGTGGTCAAACTCATTCCATGGAGGGCCTAGTGGAGGGCCTAGTGTCTGCACGTTTTTGTTTTTTCCTTTCAATTAAGACCTAGACAACCCGGTGACGGGAGTTCCTTACTAATCAGAGACCGTAATTAATCAATCACGTACAAGGGAACCCGTAGGCACTCGGCCCTTCATGGAGGGCCTAGTGGAGGGCCTAGTGGAGTTTGACAAGTGCCTTAATAGAAAATGACTCAAGTAAAAGTGAAAGTCACCCGGTAAAATACTACTTGAGTAAAAGTCTAAAAGTTTCTGGTTTTAAATATACTTAAGTATCAAAAGTAAAAGCAAATGCTATAAATCCTTTGAAATTCCTTATATAGCAAACCAGAAGGCTCACTTTAATTAACAAATAAATAAATATGGATAGCCAGGGAGTGGTTTACCGGGAGGGTTTACCGGGAGGGTTTACCGGGAGGGATACGACCAATGGGTGAGTTTCCCTGTTGGTCCTGTTTTTTTCCCTACATCCATGGGCTTACAGTATCAGCACTAAAGATAACGATTACATCATTAACATAACATTCCTGTCTGAAAAACAATGGCAACACTAGCTATTCCCTCTCAGAATTAGAAAGACCTAATTGGTCCTATCAAAGGTTCCAGCTGTCTTGAAATCCCATTATGAAACCCTATTGATATGGCAACGCTCCTAGAACACACCGGCTCCATCAGGACGCACATAGAATGCAGAACCATTTGTACAAACTGGCTGTTTTTTAAAATCTGCTCCAAACATTAACGGTGTAATCATAACGATTCATAAGAAACTCAAAATCACCATCTTGGGTAAAGGCGAAGACCAAGAAGGCATAATCACTTTTCTGAAATGTATCCATAATGGAAAGAAAATTGCCTTTATAAAAATAAAAAAAAAGTTAAAAGTCTATTGATGCACCCATGCGTCAATAAAAGGATCCCCATCCAAATCCGTCAGTTTAAGCTAGAGACAGTGCCTTACGAAAGTATTCGGCCCCCTTGAACTTTGCGACCTTTTGCCACATTTCAGGCTTCAAACATAAAGATATATAAAACTGTATTTTTTTTAAAGAATCAACAACAAGTTGGACACAATCATGAAGTGGAACGACATTTATTGGATATTTCAAACTTTTTTAACAAATCAAAAACTGAAAAATTGAGCGTGCAAAATGATTCAGCCCCCTTAAGTTAATACTTTGTAGCGCCACCTTTTGCTGCGATTACAGCTGTAAGTCGCTTGGGGTATGTCTCTATCAGTTTTGCACATCGAGGGACAAATGTTTTCCCATTCCTCCTTGCAAAACAGCTCGAGCTCAGTGAGGTTGGATGGAGAGCATTTGTGAACAGCAGTTTTCAGTTCTTTCCACAGATTCTCGATTGGATTCAGGTCTGGACTTTGACTTGGCCATTCTAACACCTGGATATGTTTATTTTTGAACCATTCCATTGTAGATTTTGCTTTATGTTTTGGATCATTGTCTTGTTGGAAGACAAATCTCCGTCCCAGTCTCAGGTCTTTTGCAGACTCCATCAGGTTTTCTTCCAGAATGGTCCTGTATTTGGCTCCATCCATCTTCCCATCAATTTTAACCAATTTCAACCAACCAACCAATTTTAATCTCCTATTTTTCATCCTACTTTAACGTTGAATCTTAGAAATAGAGTAGGCCTATATACAGAAATTATGAAAAAGTATTTAATATTTCTAATGGTAAAATAATGTACTTCCAGTCCATGTGAAAATATTGAACAATGGATGTCAATGCATCCATAACAACTGACTTATTTAGAGGTGAAAACTCAATTAGGCTTTGTTTCGGCTACAGCTACACAGTAACTATAAACTGAGTTGATACAGCCACTGCTCAAACTCCGCCCACTTTCATTTCAGAGCAGGATCGGGAGAATTGTAAGATCCTTCTTTCTTAGCACAACAAACAGCTGTTTTCCACGTTTCTTTTCGGTTTTGTTGGATCCCTGGTTTTCTCCATCCGTTTTAACTGAACAGCGCAACATCTGTTGAGAACTTTATTTTGGATAGAATTCGGTCGGGACTGACAGGTCTTGACAGAGATCACTCGCATAGGTTGATACAATGTACAAATGCTGGGGAGTTTTCGTCTTGTACTATTTCGTTTCATTCGTAGCTACACAGCCTGAAACAGGTAATATCATATTTTTTATACAGTTTTTTTTTATACCATGGTCGTAGGCTATCTGGTCGTATCGTTTGATATGTTCACTTTATGTCTTTATTAAACTTGGTTTGGCACTCAGGACGTTTCCCGTTAATAACGTCAGAGTGACAAGTTGCGCAAATATTTTCACCACAAACTTTGTCCATACTTGTAAGTGCATACCGAGGTGATCTAGAGTGAACAGATTACTGTGTAATAAATTAGGCAGATACACGTATTGTGTATTTAATTAAAATGGGAATGCTATACCGTTGACCACATTTAAAATTCCCAAATGCAGGACAAATTGATGATTTCGCGGAACATTGGCTGGACAGTGTAGCCTACATTATATATTTGTTTTGGAGGCATTTAGATCTTCTGGCAATTCAATTAGAGCAGATGGTGTTAACTATATAGCCTTACTGTATTTTGTTTCAATCAAAGCACATTCTGCCTTGTAGCCTACATTCGCGCGCTGTTGAGTTTTGGCAACATGAGAGTTACTGTTGTTGGACTATTCAGCCAACAAAAATCCCATAAGAACTGGTGTGGTGTTTTTGTTATAATAGTAACGTTATACTATGCTATTATAGGCATATTTGTTTATGTTATGTATGATGCTAATTAATCATTATGTGATCTTCCAAGACATTGATTCAGCTTTGATCTAATTTTATCAAATAAGCACCACTGTGAGAAGTGACGCTCTGGCGCTACACTGAACGAGTTAACTTAAGCGCACCAGCCACACCTAGCCTATTCATTTTTCTCGCGAATTTCTTTTTAGGACAGCCTGGGAATATTTGGCCAAATAAACATTTCTGGTTGGTCTCAGGGAATGTAAATCAGTTAGGAAGGGAGACTTTTAAAACGGGACTGTGAAGTAGCCTCAAATATGTTGAATGAGCAACTAATGAGCATGGAGACTGGAGAGCCTCACACATTTGACGAAATGACCATATATCTTTCAGTCTAATAGGGCTATTTACTTACTTTCGTAGCTCTTCGTCAGAAGCACGCGTTTTGTAAGTAGTGAGGCCTAACTGTCCTCTCCGAGTTTAGCTGGAATTTTGTGCGAAACGATTTCAGAAACGTGATTGGTTGAATATAGTCTTATGACATTGGCCTGCGCTGCACAGAATATCAGATCTCAACAACGAACCTCTTAAGGATCGGCCCCTTTTTTCAATTTTCGTCTAAAATGACATACCCAAATCTAACTGCCTGTAGCTCAGGCCCTGAAGCAAGGATATGCATATTATTGGTACCATTTGAAAGAAAACACTTTGAAGTTTGTGGACAAGTGTAATGAATATAGGAGAATATAACACAATAGATCTCTTACAAGATAATTCAAAGAAAAAACCAACCATTCTTTTTGTATTTTTTTATACCATCATCTTTGAAATGCAAGAGAAAGGCCATAATGTATTATTCCAGCCCAGGTGCAATTTAGATTTTGGCCACTAGATGGCAGCCGTGGATGTGCAAAGTTTTAGACTGATCCAAAGAACCATTGTATTTCTGTTAAAAATGTATCAAAACTGCCCAAATGTGCAAAAACTGCATTGTTGGTTTAGGGCTTGTAAGTAAGCATTTCACGGTAAGGTCTACCTACACATGTTGTAGTCAGCGCATGTGGCAATTAACATTTGATTTGATTTACAACCCCTTTATACCCCTGTATGTATCCCACTTAACCCTTGAGCATGACCATAATAAGAGTTGTTATTGTTTTTCCTTTAGAGCTCCCATCACCAAGAAATGTGACTTTCTCTTGGACGAACGAGTTCTGCTGGGAGCTTTCATGGAGTCTACTGGAGAATGTTGATAGTCAGAGATGTAAATACCATATCAATATGTCATGGATAGGCAAGGTGAGGAAAACGTTACAGGCCGTCCTAGCTATCATCGGTCAACCGAATAGAGTTGTCTGTTGAACATGATTGACTGTCTGCCCACTGTTTTCCAATGGGTTGTAGGCCTACAGATGTGCAGTAATTTAAACACTTCCTCGTACTGCCGGCAGTACTTGTATTCTGGTGCTAGATCAAGTTAAAAAGCTAATGTTATACTTTACTTTGGATGATTTTTTTTTTTAGATTAGATTACATTTATTGACCTCTGAAGCCAAAATATTTTTTCACAGACTCATACTGAACATTTCCATAAAACACTAAACCAACAACCAACCCATCATCACCCAGACTAAGGCTTCATCCCAAATGGCACTCTGTGCTCTATATACTGCACTACTTTTGACCAGAGCTCTATGGGCACATTAAACATTGGTAGATAGCCCCTTATTCCTGTTAAGTTCCTAAATTCATTCCCTCTGTAATATCTTTAATTTTTCTCCTCACAGAAGAACATAAGCAGGACGAAGAAGGAAACACGGTTAGAGGAGTGTTTTCCTCTGATGGGAGGTGTGCGTTTCTTCATACAAACTCAGTGTAACAAGACACAGATGAGTCAAACTGTAGTTCACACCATCCCTGCCCCCACAGGTTGGTTATCAACAACAGAATGTTCTCCTAAACAACTCTGTCACTCTCTATGGGCTGTTTTTCCAAATCAGATTAAACCTAGTATTGGAAACAACGCAAATTTTGAGGAGGATCTCCATAAACATACTTTTTAGGCCAGTACTAGACAATCTCTGTCCAGGGAACTGGCCATATACAGTATACTATAGGGTTAATTTCATTCACTTGGGTGTAAATCTCTCTCTCTCTCGCTCTCTACCCTCTCGCTCTTTCTCTCTCTCCTATAACAGAGTTGGTGACGAACTTCAAATGTTTTCTCTACACCTCTAAGGCCATGAACTGCAGCTGGCTCCTAGCCAATCAGGTCCCAGAAGACCTCCAGCTTTACTACGGGTGAGAACAATTCTACTTCCTGCTTCTCCACCACTCACGGTCCAGTACAAGGCTGTGGAAGAGTGTTTATATTCAACAAAATATAGATGAAGAGTTACAAAGATAGTCTTTGTTTAGCTGGTTTTTCAGTTGTTATATCTATGACCCAATGTTTTTCCTGATTTGGTCATGTGGTTAGGAAATATTTAGGACCGTAACTATGACAACACCTATACAATCTCAGTCCCGTCATTTCTGATTTTTCAGGTTAAAAAATATGAGTAAGGTATCGGAATGCAATGAGTACCTGTACAACGGCAATCAGAGGACAGGATGTCATCTGAGAGGAGACTCCCACACGCGGATCTTCTTCCAGGTCAATGGGACTCTCAACGGTTCATCGGTACGGAATACCTTCAAAGTGAATCCTGAGGACCATGGTAAGACTAAAACTACTCTATTTTCACTCTTCAGGCTAAATCTGAGGCTAAAATCTAAATAATAAATAGTCTGAGTCATCATAGTTTCCTTATTATTTAATTAACATCATCGTAATCACGTTACATCAACATCCCGTGGCGATTTGGCTTAATTTGCATCTAATTTTCATCAATGTATACAGTTTTTCTCTCAGAGGTTGCTTTATTATCTCTTTCCCTGTCCATGCTTCCTGCAGTGCAGCCTATACCTCTTGATTTGAAGATCACAGAGGAAGGGAGCAACCTCAATATTAGCTGGATTTCACCAGACATAAGCCATCCACACTGTTGGAAGTACGTCATCAACTATACCAGATGTAAAATACCTGAGGTAAGGAAAGAGAAGTGTGGGTAGTGATTCTGTATGGGCAGTGAATCTGCCATTGTTTCTTTTTAGTACTTGTCTGCAAAAATATTATTGTCTTTTACAACCATCCACTGTATAAAGTACACTTTTATTTATCAACTTTGTTGTCTTGAATTACAGTATGTAGGTTTAGTAGAGTAAAAGCACTCAAATGTCTGTTGCTGTAATGTCGTTCCAGAGTAAGTCCTTAGAAGACAAGACTTGGATCATGGTGAACTATGACCCTCACTGTCAGTATCGTGTTCGCATTAAACCCATCTATTTACAATTGTGTGGTATGGGAGAGGGTGACTGGACTGAGGAGGAAATATATGGTATGGTTTCCCCGTTCTTTCTTTCTTCTTGGGCCATCCTCTCATAATTATGAGCTAAATAAAATGGAGCTGGTATAAACAAATTGTATTTGTCACATGCGCCGAATACAACAGGTGTAGGGAGACCTTACAATGAAACGCTTACTTACAAACCCTTAACCAATAATGCAGTTTTAAGAAAAAATGTGTTAAGTAAAAAATGTAAGAGTAAAAATTATTATTATTATTTTTAAGTTAATTAAAGAGCAGCAGTAAAATAACAATAGCGAGGCTATATACAGGGGGTACCGGTGCAGAGTTAATGTGCGGGGGCACCGGTTAGTCGAGGTAATTGAGGTAATATGTACATGTAGGTAGAGTTAAAGTGACTATGCATAGATAATAAACAGAGAGTAGCAGCAGCGTAAAAGAGAGGGGGGGGCGGGGGCAATGCAAATAGTCTGGGTAGCCATTTTATTAGCTGTTAAGAAGTCTTTTGGACCTAGATTTAGCGCCCCAGTAGCTCTTGCCGTGCGGTAGCAGAGAGAACAGTCTATGACTAAGGTGGCTGGAGTCTTTGACCATTTTTAGGGCCTTCCTCTGATACCACCTGGTATAGAGGTCCTGGATAGCAGGAAGCTTGGCCCCCGTTATGTACTGGGCCATATGCACTACCCTCTGTAGTGCCTTGCGATCGGAGGCCAAGCAGTTGCCATACCAGGCAGTGATGCAACCAGTCAGGATGCTCTCGATGGTGCAGCTGTAGAACTTTTTTGAGGATCTGAGGACCCATGCAAAATATTTTCAGTCTCCTGAGGGTGAATAGGCTTTGTCATGCCCGCTTCACGACTGTCTTGGTGTGTTTAGACCATGATAGTTTGTTGTTGATGTGGACACCAAGGAACTTGAATCTCTCAACTTGCTCCACTACAGCTCTGTCGATGAGAATGGGGAGTGCTCGATCCTCCTTTTCCTGTAGTCCACAATCCTCGCCTTTGTCTTGATCACGTTGAGGAAGAGGTTGTTGTCTAGGCACCACATGGCCAGGTCTCTGACCTCCTCCCTATAGGTTGTCTCATCGTTGTCGGTGATCAGACCTACCACTGTTGTGGCATCGGCAAACTTAATGATGGTGTTATAGTCATGCCTGGCCATGCAGTCATAAGTGAACAGGGAGTACAGGAGGGGACTGAGCACACACCCCTGAGGGGCCCCCATAGTCACTTTAACCATACCTACATGTACATACTACCTCAATAAGCCTGACTAAACAGTGTCTGTATATAGCCTTGCTAGTCTTATTTTCAAATGTCTTTTTACTGTTGTTTTATTTCTTTACTTACCTACACACACACATACCTTTTTTTCGCACTCTTGGTTAGAGCCTGTAAATAAGCATTTCACTGTAAGGTCCACACGTGTTGTATTCGGCGCACATGACAAATAAACTTTGATTTGATTTGACATACACAATCCATGTCTCAATTGTCTCAAGGCTTAAACATCTTTATTTAATCTGTCTCCTCCCATTCATGTACACTGATTGAAGTGGATTTAACATCTTATTAGTCGGTTATATGTAAACCTCTATCCTGACGTTGTTGTTTGTTTGTTTAGGTAAAGATGGGAATCGGGATTGGCACCTGCATGTTGCAGCCGTCTTCATTTCAGTCATGGCGGTTATAGTTTCCATCCTGGTTTGTTTTTGTATAAGGAAGTGAGTACACATCAATCTATACACGTCTGAATTCACTCCACAAAATATGGGATACTGCGATCTCTGAATGGTGATGCATATATTGTAGGTCCTTTTTTAGATATTATATCAAATGACTGTGTCTTCTGCCTATAGACACAAGGACAAGATCCTCCCCAAAGTTCCCAAGCCAACCAACCTCATCAGTGATATGTTCAACAACAACAATGAGATGAGCATTAATGAGAATCTCTACATCCCAGCACAAGAGGAAGTAGACTGTAAGATCACCCTAGTACAATCCCCTCTTCCTCAGCAGCCAGAGTCATGAGAAACATGAATATACAGTGAACCTGTGGACAAGCTGGTAGTGGCCCAGCAGACTGGGAGGACCTCAGTGTTTTAACCTTGTGTGGTGGTGGCTTTTTGACTCAACATGGGATACTTTGAGATTTAACAACAGTAACTGGGATCCCCGGACTGTCCCAGGACCACTCTTCACATTTCCTGAATTTTTTTTAATGACAAGACCCGGGAAACTACAACATTTCCCACCAATGTTGCACTAATGCAATTCCACAAAATACACACGCGCAGCAGCAAATTAGCTAAAAATAAAATGGCACATTATCCAAACAGGTAAGCTTTTACCTTAGCTTATTTACTTCACACAAAGTCTACATAAATTCAAAGCACACACATACTTGACACTGCCTGACTGCACACGAGAAACAAATGCGATTTACAGTTATCATCAGAACTCAAAATTCGATCCCGGTCCGACCCGAGCCTGGTGAGATGAAGTCGGAGCCCAGGCCTAGTCCGACATCACAGAAATAAAATAGCCCGAATGCGAAAAAAAGCAAGATTTCTGGAAAACAGTAGGCTATGTTGATTTAAACTGGTGTTGAGAACAAAATGGCGGAGGTGGGCGGTAGCGGAGTGAGGAGACGAGGAAACGGACATTGGGCCAGAAAAAGCACAGAGAGAGGAAAACTCACCTTATTATGATCATCTGAATGATGAAAATATTGTAAAAAGGTATTCTAATGCAATTGAAGGCATGTATCAAATTCATGCTTATACTGAAACTCCCAAAGTCATATCCAACCGTTATACTAATTTAAAGCAATAGTTGTGGGTGGTCACGTAGATTATAATTTCAGCACCGTTTTGACCGGGCCAGCGCCATCCCGCTGCTTTGAGACAAGCTTAGGGGACTCGTCTAGATAAATCAATGTCACATTTTTGTTTTCACTGAATCTCCATTTGGATATTTGGTAACCATTAGGCTACGTTGTAGTGTGCTAATGATAATCTTTTTTTTCTCTATTTTGCTCTATTTTGCTCTTCACTTGCGTAGTAGTTTGTCCTACTCCCAACCAAAAACCTGTGACATATCTGATAATCAATCAATGTGATTTTGTTTCACTGAATCTCTGTCTGTATATTTGGTTAATTGCTCTCTGGCTGTGCAAGTGGAAATGGTAGCTAATTTATTCATTTGCTCATCTATCCCTGATCAGAAACATTTAGCATGCAATAATTTAGCCCAAATCAAATGTATTATTTATCTATTGACTCACTAGCCTTTATATAAAGGCTATTTACCTATCGTCCCAATCCCAAGGAAACCCAAAATCCTTCATTGTAATCCATAGGTTGCTGTATCAGAGCACGGCTCGCCTATGCTTATCAAAATACAGCTAGAACATTTCCCCCGCCTCTCTGCACTGTCTCGTATTGCTGCCCTAATGAGAGCTTCAATAGAGCTTCAATATCAATGAGAGCTTCAATATCAATAAAGATATCAATAAAGATGTGTTCATTAAACTTTGACTTGGAGTCCTTAGTGGTAATTTCCACGACAATACCTTGATATTTAAACCATTTCCTCTCTTCATCTCCCTGTTTTTCATGTCTGTAAAATCATCAACTTGATTTTTACCAATTATCACTCAATCAAATGTATTTATAAAGCCCCTTTAACATCACCAGATGTCACAAAGTGCTTATACAGAAACCCAGACTAAAATCCCGAACAGCAAGCAATGCAGATGTAGAAGTACAGTGGATAGGAAAAATCCCTAGAAAGGCAGGAACCTAGGAAGAAACCTAGAGAGGAACCAAGCCAGCACCTCAGGAGCAAATGTCAGTTGGCTTTTCATAGCCGAGCATTTAGAGGTCGAGACAGCAGGTGCAGTAGAAAGAGAGAGAGAGTCGAAAACAGCAGGTCCGGGACAAGGTAGCATGTCCGGTGAACAGATCAGAGTTCCATAGGCAGAACAGTTGAAACTGGAGCAGCAGCAAGACCAGATGGACTGGGGACAGCCAGGAGTCATCAGACCAGGTAGTCCTGAGGCATGGTCCTCCGGGAGGAGTGGGATAGAGAGAATTAGAGGGAGCATATTTAAGTTCACACGGGACACCAGATAAGACAGGAGAATTACACCAGATATAACAGACTGACCCTAGCCCCCCGATACATAGACTATTGCACCATAGATACGGAGGCTGAGATGGGGGGGTTCAGGGGACACTGTGATTCAGGCTTGCATTAAACACATTGAATTTACATTGTATCATTGTTATGTATTATGAATGGAAAATGCATGCATGCAGGCTGCACAATGAGTGCCACTGGTGTAGTCCAATTAGGGTTTCCAATCTCTCCAAAAGAATGTGGCGATCGATGGTGTCAAAAGTGGCACTAAGATCTAGGAGAACAAGGACAGAGGTAGAGCCTTGGTCTGAAGCCATTAAAAGGTAATTTGTCACCTTCACGAGTGCAGTCTCAGTACAGTGATGGGGTCTAAAACCAGACTGAAGCATTTCGTATACATTATTTGTCTTCAGGAAGGCAGTGAGTTGCTGCGCAACAGCTTCTTCAAAATAAATTGGGAGGAATGGGAGATTCGATATAGACCGATAGTTTTTTACATTTTCCGGGTCAAGGTTTGGCTTTTTCAAGAAAGGCTTTACTACTGCCACTTTTAGTGAGTTTGGTACACATCCGGAGGATAGAGAGCCGTTTATTATGTTCAACATAGGACAGCCAAGCACAGGAAGCAGCTCTTTCAGTAGTTTAGTTGGAATAGTGTCCAGTATGTAGCTGGAAGGTTTAGAGGCCATGACTATTTTTGTGAATGTGTCGAGAGATACAGGATTAAAAACCTTGAGTGTCTCCATTGATCCTAGCAGTTCTGTGCAGACTCAGGACAACTGAGCTTTGGAGGAATACACAGATTCAAAGAGGAGTGTGTAATTTTCTTTTTAACCTGGACGACACTAGGCCAATTGTGCGTCGCCCCACGGACCTCCCGGTTGCAGCCGGTTACGACAGAGCCTGGGTGCGAACCCAGAGTCTCTGGTGGCACTGCAGTACAGCACCCTCAACCACTGCGCCACCCGGGAGCGTAATTTGTTTTTTAATGATCATGATCTTTTCGTCGAAGAAGTTCATGAATTGCTCACTGCTGAAGTGAAGCCATCCTCTCTTGGGGAATGCTGCTTTTTATTTAGCTTTGAAACACTATCAAAAATAAATTTTGGATTATTCTTATTCTCCTCAATTAGGTTGGAAAATTAGGCTGATCGAGCAGGTTCTTTGATATTGCACGGCACTGTCTTTCCAAGCTAGTCGAAGACTTCCAGTTTGATGGAGCGTCATTTCCGTGCCCATTTTCTGCGAGCTTGCTTCAAGGCTTGGGTATTGTCTGTATACCAGTGAGCTAATTTCTTGTGACAACTGTTTTTTGTTTTTAGGGATGCGACTGTATTAAGGGTATTACGCAAGGTTAAATGTGGAGCCTCAGTTAGGTGGTTAACTGATTTTTGTACTGACGTCCTTGGGTAGGTGGAGGGAGTCTGGCAGGGCATATAGGAATTTTTGGGTTGTTCGAGTTTTTATAGCGCAGCTTTTGATAATCCTTGGTTGGGGTCTGAAAACAAAATAAGATTGTTGTACGACAGATCCAAAATATTTATTATGCAGGACAAAACTATATCCAGGGTATGACTGTCGCAATACTTAGGTCCAGAAACATGTTGGACAAAACCCACTAAGTTTATGATGGCTCCGAATGCCTTTTGGAATGGGTCTGTGGACATTTCCATGTGAATATTGAAGTCACCAAACATGTGAATATTATCTGCACTGACTACAATGTCCAATAGGAATTCAGGGAACTCAGTGAGGAACGCTGTATACAGCCCAGGAGGCCTAACATTTACTGTAATCCAGATTGTCTACAGTACTAACACATACTATGTGAATGACATTACTTTTCAGTACATACAATGTATGTCAATCAGAAGCCTAATTGTACTCTACAGTATAGCACTGTCTCTGTACGACTTACAAAATCCTACATACAGTATGTTGTATTTCTACACAGACAATATTTGACTTGGAATCCTTGGACAGACCCCATGAGTTCATCTTTGTCGATGAAGCAGGCTTCAATCTAACGAAGAGGAGAAGGAGAGGCCGAAACATGATTGGACAGCGGGCCATTGTTGAAGTCCCTGGTCAACGAGGTGGCGATGTCACAATCTGTGCTGCTATCAGCAACCATGGTGTTCTACATCACCATGTTACACTCGGGCCATATAACACCCAGCACCTTCTAAGATTTATTGCCAATCTAAGATATATTTTATTTGAGCAGCAGGTTCAAGAGCAGCAGGGTCAAGAGCTAAATGAGAATCCCATTCCCACCTATGTGATAGTGTGGGACAATGTCAGTTTCCACCGAGCTGCTCAGGTAAGGGAATGGTTTAACATCAATGGGCAGTTTATGAACTTGTACCTCCCTCCATACTCCCCTTTCCTGAATCCGATTGAGGAGTTTTTCTCCTCTTGGATGTGGAAAGTGTATGATAGACAACCCTACACCAGAGTAAATCTGCTGCAAGCCATGGATTTAGCGTGTGGTGATATAGGTGAGGAATCTTGTCAGGGCTGGATACTTCTTCCCCCGTTGCCTCAGGAGGGACAATATTGCTTGTGATGTCGACGAAGTGCTCTGGCCTGGCACATTGATCACATGTTTACTCCTTTGCTTTTTTGTCCCTTTTAGTATTGTGTACTGTAGTACAGTGCATTGTAGGCTGTATACTGTACAATGGACAAATTGTATGGCCCTGAACTTTGTGCTTTCCATTTATTAACAGTACTGACTGCTCAATAGATTTTGACTGGTTGCAGGTTCATATCAACAAAGAACAAGAATTACAGTATCACAGAGACAAAGGACAAGTTTGTGAGATGCAGGGTACAGTACTGTAGAAATAGGGATACAAGGAGGAGGATGAACAAAAAACAAAATTGCAAAGAGTAAAGCAGAGTAGTAATTTCTGATCAATTTTGAGCTACTATGATAGAACATGTTTTCGTTCATCAAAAGACAATGACGGAAAAATATGAATATTTTTTAGATTAAAAATGTACTTCGCCCTGAGAATTGTACAGTGCCTTGCGAAAGTATTCGGCCCCCTTGAACTTTGCGACCTTTTGCCACATTTCAGGCTTCAAACATAAAGATATAAAACTGTATTTTTTTGTGAAGAATCAACAACAAGTGGGACACAATCATGAAGTGGAACAACATTTATTGGATATTTCAAACTTTTTTAACAAATCAAAAACTGAAGAATTGGGCGTGCAAAATTATTCAGCCCCTTTACTTTCAGTGCAGCAAACACTCTCCAGAAGTTCAGTGAGGATCTCTGAATGATCCAATGTTGACCTAAATGACTAATGATGATATATACAATCCACCTGTGTGTAATCAAGTCTCCGTATAAATGCACCTGCACTGTGATAGTCTCAGAGGTCCGTTAAAAGCGTAGAGAGCATCATGAAGAACAAGGAACACACCAGGCAGGTCCGAGATACTGTTGTGAAGAAGTTTAAAGCCGGATTTGGATACAAAAAGATTTCCCAAGCTTTAAACATCCCAAGGAGCACTGTGCAAGCGATAATATTGAAATGGAAGGAGTATCAGACCACTGCAAATCTACCAAGACCTGGCCGTCCCTCTAAACTTTCAGCTCATACAAGGAGGAGACTGATCAGAGATGCAGCCAAGAGGCCCATGATCACTCTGGATGAACTGCAGAGATCCACAGCTGAGGTGGGAGACTCTGTCCATAGGACAACAATCAGTCGTATATTGCACAAATCTGGCCTTTATGGAAGAGTGGCAAGAAGAAAGCCATTTCTTAAAGATATCCATAAAAAGTGTCGTTTAAAGTTTGCCACAAGCCACCTGGGAGACACACCAAACATGTGGAAGAAGGTGCTCTGGTCAGATGAAACCGAAAACGTTATGTTTGGCGAAAAAGAACACACCATCCCCACTGTCAAACATGGTGGTGGCAGCATCATGGTTTGGGCCTGCTTTTCTTCAGCAGGGACAGGGAAGATGGTTAAAATTGATGGGAAGATGGATGGAGCCAAATACAGGATCATTCTGGAAGAAAACCTGATGGAGTCTGCAAAAGACCTGAGACTGGGATGGAGATTTGTCTTCCAACAAGACAATGATCCAAAACATAAAGCAAAATCTACAATGGAATGGTTCAAAAATAAACATATCCAGGTGTTAGAATGGCCAAGTCAAAGTCCAGACCTGAATCCAATCGAGAATATATGGAAAGAACTGAAAACTGCTGTTCACAAATGCTCTCCATCCAACCTCACTGAGCTCGAGCTGTTTTGCAAGGAGGAATGGGAAAAAATGTCAGTCTCTCGATGTGCAAAACTGATAGAGACATACCCCAAGCGACTTACAGCTGTAATCGCAGCAAAAGGTGGCGCTACAAAGTATTAACATAAGGGGGCTGAATAATTTTGCACGCCCAATTTTTCAGTTTTTGATTTGTTCAAAAAGTTTGAAATATCCAATAAATGTTGTTCCACTTCATGATTGTGTCCCACTTGTTGTTGATTCTTCACAAAAAAATACAGTTTTATATCTTTATGTTTGAAGCCTGAAATGTGGCAAAAGGTCGCAAAGTTCAAGGGGGCCGAATACTTTCGCAAGGCACTGTATGTTTTGAACAATGTGTTTTCTATTTTTCGGTGTATTGTTTACTGACTGCTTGAGAGTGTATATAATTTTTATCACTTTGTTTATGATATGAGAGCAGTGTTTGACTTTGAACACAGGTAAAACTGTTTTGAGGCGAATGTTTCATTTTGCAAGAGGAGTCAGAGGTTATGTAAATAGTGCTTGAAGATGAAGTTTTGTGTGTAATGTTTTCAGGAAATGGAGCAAGGTTTCAGAAATTGTGGTTTAGTAATTGAGAAAAACTGTAATAGATCCACCCGGTGGCAAGCCGTCATTCAGGGCAAATTCTTGTTTTGAGCCCCACATTTTTTGCCCCAAAATGTTTGGGGCATGCCTGTTTGCATGTTATTTTGGCAATAATTCGTATCACATATCAGGTTGCAAACAACGTAAATATATATATATATATATCATTGAGTTAATAAAGCCCCATACAAACATGGTCTCTTTTTTGTTTTCTTTAGTAAGGAAGCTCCAAAATGCAGGTGTAATCATTGAATATTGTAAGAGCTTTCATTGTCTGCTTATATGCCCCCTTTATTTATCCTATGGTTCTGACTTGGTATACAGGGAGAACACTGTAAGAACGACACATGTTCTGAATTCTGTCGCTGTACATTTCAAAAGTGCTGAACAAATAGTTATATTAACTACATCCGTCCTAGCTTGCTCATTAATGTCTAAATCGACATTTCGGATTGCCTCTTATCCGCTTGTCGTCCCCTTATGCCATAGTTTGTACATCTCAATTGTCATTAGAAACCACATTTGTTTAAGCAAGTCAGCCATATCAGCTATGTTTTTTTAAAGGCAGTAAATGAGGCTGAATTAACTGTTTCACTGCCAGTCAAGGCTCCGCTGATAGCCAGGTGTAGCAGTGGTAAGATGTTGGGACTGCTTTTGGGACTCTGCTGTTGGAACAGCTTTATGTAGGCCCATTAGTTTGTGGGCACTGTTTGTCACTGTTTTAGTGCAATTAATGTATTGTTTAATGTTGTGCTGTGTAGTGACTTTGCTGGCAAGCGTCCCACGTGTTTTCTTTTTTGCCCCACATTTTCATGCTAAAATCACCACTGGATTCACCAAATATCTATTATTATTATATGTTTCATTATTCCTGGTATATAATACTGATTATGATTGCAGACAGAGCCCAGAGAATGGGATGGTGCAATACTGAATTAGTCATATTTTAATAAGGTGCATGCATGGGGATGTCCACGTCACTTAGAGATATGCCCATGCTGTAGAGATACACCTAGCGCACTGAAACTTCACTGTTGTAGGCATAATATAGCTCGTGCTATCTAGACTTGCGCTGGCAAACAAATCCATGACATTAGCTACCTAAATGTGAAGTAAACTCAACTGAGGAGTAAAAGAAAATGGACACTTTTAACTTGGAAACATGCAGGATACCTCTTTCCAGTTTGCCTGACTTCCGTTTTTTTTATACTGTGTTATGCTTGTTCGGGTAGCACTTCTCACAGGCCGTTTGTTGTACGTGTTTTTGTTTGTTGATGAGATGAAACTGCCAAAACTCTGTAAGGTATCATTTTAAGTCAGAATTGCAACACGATATTTGTTCAAGGCTAAAATATAAGTCCGTAATTGTTTACATTTATGTTCCATGTTTCACGCATGGCTTTTCTTACTAGCCTAACGATACATATGTTCAACCTTTTGGCAGGTATCTGGCTCCATAAACTATCGCCTTATGGAGAGGACAGACGAGTTGCAAGCCCAGCTTCGGGTGCAATCGTTAGGCAAGGGAAATTTAAAAGTAGGAAAGGATGACAAAGCGTCTGTGCCACCAGTAAGTACAGATAGTAATATAAATCCTCCCGTACAATCCACACAGCCAGGTTATTTTCTCAATGCTTCTGGAAAGAACGGCTGCCGGCATGCTCAACTGGCGTCGCTCATTCAGCCAACAAAAACTTTGAACCAGTTCTCCCCATTAATAAGCAACGAGTAAGAGGCCGAGCATTCTCAGACCTCTCCACCCGTTACAGGGTCTGAGTCGCTGAAGCCTTCCACCATTAGCTCTGACAAATTGAAAACCCAAGTCGTTGGCGTATCTATTACCCTCAAAATTAGATTTTAAATAATCATCCAGCGATCATACATTGTTTACAAGGGGGCAGGACTCCTGACGTAAAGGCTAATCTAAAAGATTTACAGTAAATCATTTTTTTAAGTATCTGTACTTTACTTTACTATTTATATTTTTTGACAACTTTTACTTTTACTTCAATACATTCCAAAAGAAAATGATGTACTTTTTACCAGATACATTTTCCCTGACACCCCAAAAGTACTTTTACATTTTGAATGCTTAGCAGGACAGGAAAATAGTCCAATTCACACTCTTATCAAGAGAACATTCCTGGTCATCTCTACTGCCCCTGATCTGGCAGACTCACTAAACACAAATGCTTATTTGTAAATGGTGTCTGAGTGTTGGGAGTGTGGCCCTGGCTATCCATAAATTTAAAAAACAAGAAAATTGTGCCTTCTGGTTTGCTTAATATGAAGAATTTGAAAGTATTTGATACTTAATTATATTTTAGCAATCACATTTACTTTTGATACTTAAGTATATTTAAAACCAAATACTTTTAGACTTTTACTCATGTTGGTGGGGCAAACTATGTATTTTTTTATTTTTATGCATGCCAGCTAAGCCACTACACAACACAAAACAATACATTCATTGCACTATAACGGTGACAAATGGTGTCCACAAACTGTTAGGGCCTACATAAAGCTTTCCCAACAGCAGAGCTTTCTTTTCAGCACCATGGAGTGAATCCTTACCACCGCTACACCTGGCTATCAGCGGAGCCTTGTCTGGCTGCGAAACAATTAATTCAGCCTCATTTACTGCCTTTTAAAAAAACATGGCTGTTTTTTGTCTGACTTGCTTAAACAAATCTGTTTTCTACTGACAAACTATGGCATAAGGGGATTGCCTCTCATCTCACGAGTGGATGAGAGGCAATCCGTAATTTTGATTTATTAAGACAATGAGTGCCCTGGTGCCCTGAATTATGTGTCGCCACTATATAGGGATATTGTTATCCTTGTCGGCA
This sequence comes from Oncorhynchus mykiss, assembly GCF_057628025.1. Lineage (NCBI taxonomy): Eukaryota > Metazoa > Chordata > Actinopteri > Salmoniformes > Salmonidae > Oncorhynchus > Oncorhynchus mykiss. The sequence continues at coordinate 22,880,453 of NC_143030.1, forward strand.
CCAACGATGTTAGGACGAAACATTCAGAGGTCACCAAGCGCAACATAACTTCAGCGTGTAACTTAACTAGAAACGTGTTGGCATCGAGTAATTGTCTCTGGCCCCCTCCCAGTTAGGGGGAATGATGAGCTCTACATCAGACTCAAACGCAGGTTGAACACTGTTTTCTGCCCCTCCCAAAATATAGAATTTGTAGATAACTGTCCGTCTTTCTGGGACAAACAGGACCAAGCCCGGCCTGCTGAGGAGTGACGGACTCCATCCAAGCTGGAGGGGTGCTCTCATCTTATCTATCAACATAGACAGGGCTCTAACTCCTCTAGCTCTACAATGAGATAGGTTGAAAGGCCAGGCAGCAGTGGTGTAAAGTACTTAAGTAAAAATACTGTCAAGTACTACTTAAATATTTTTGGGGGGTATCTGTACTTTATTTTACTATTTATATTTTTGCCAACTTTTACTTTTACGAAACTACATTCCTAAAGAAAATGTACTTTTTACTCCATTCATTTTCGCTGACACCCAAACATTTTGACAGGAAAATGGTCAGACTGCATAATTAGCTAAATGAGTCCAGGCAACTGAGAACTTTGTTCAGCCAATGGGTTTTAGTGTTTTAGCAATTGAGAAAAACTGTAATTGAATCTTTGCCACTCAAAATATTTTTTATATCAGTCAAAACCCTGCCAAAGCATATTCTTGTAGGAGGGGTTCATATGAATTTTAAATAATTTGACATGATTTATATGAAACGGGTCATGAACATATGGACTTTGAAATGAACAAGGGGAGAGGTTAAACATAGGCTAAATCGGTCATTAGCTTTCCCACACGTTAGAATAACTATGTTGCAGTGGTCTTAGGTAGTCTCCGTATAGGCTATTCCCTCCATCGCGACACTGCTGCCCAGTTGAAGAGCTTGTGATGTCCATGCAACACCATAGCACCATGAGCCTTCAGAAGAGCACCCCTCAGCCTCAGAAGATACCCTTCTGGAGTCATGTAGTCAGTCATTGTACCCTAATGTAGGCCTATTTGCCTACTAGCCAAGTAAAGTGCAGAGCATGCATGATGCATGCAACTTGTCATTCCCACATATTTCAACATTTAATTCATCCTTCATTCAGTTCAGTCTGAGTTGCAATAGGAAATAAATCAAAGAGGATAGAACAGTCTTATGCGTTGGTTTATTGAAATGTATCTAAATTCTCCAAAGTTATTTTGCCTATCACTTTAATAATTCAATGTTTAATTTAGGCCTATCCAAATAAAAAATATGCCTTCAACTTATGGGCAATTGCAATTTAGGAATTTAGGCTATCATTTTGGGTACTGGTGTCTTGCGGAATAATTTTAGAACTATATTTGTGTTTTATAACTGTGTTTATTATAGGGCTCCCCATAAAAAGAGACCCTAGCTCACAGGCCTCTAAATATAGCCTCTAAATAAATTTTAAACAAAATAGTTGAAGAAGCATGTGCAGTGGCTGATAGGGAAAACAGATCTGGCAATAAGAATATGCTATAGGTAGTCTTGACCATTTGGGACCCCTTGGCTATTTTGCTCAGGACAGGGTATAGCCAAGACGTAATCAATATTTTGTTTTGTCACATTTATTGATATGGATATAGCCTCTGCACGATGACGTTGTGCAACGCAAATTGCTATAACAAGTCTACAGAAGAGGAAATACCCTAATACAACAGTCAAAATGGCTAATATTAGGCCTACAAGCTCCCAAAAACTGGAAAAAGTGTGATTCATTAGGTTACATGATCACCACACTAGCCCCACGCGTCTATAAATGACATATTTAGATAGAGGAATAGGCCTAGCATAAATAATATTTACTTCCTATTTTGCAGCTCAGGCGGTTATTCTAGACAGGGCTCTTCTATGTCTTTATCATTCTCAGTCCCAAACCTACACTACATAATCTACTGGTATGACGTCGTTATTGAATGCAGTTCTAAAACAAGCTCAATACTTTTATTTTGGAAATGAAACCGGTAATGTTAGCTGCAAAGAAACTCAAACGTCTGGGCTATAGTTGCTTCATTGACGAGCTAAGTTCGACAAGCTAAATTCAGTTCATGTCCTTTGCAGATGCCACATTACTAACAAAAGTTTGTACTCATAAAAAAATGTCTGTAACCAAGTAAAGGGAGACGTAAAGTAAAAACCGAACGTGTAAATGTGAATTCATAGTCGTATCAAAGGGTTTGTACGTTTAGTGATCTTTTTTTTTTAACGTTTAATGTTTCACGCATGGCTTTTCTTACGATCCTAACAATACATACATGCAACCTTTTGGCAGGGATCTGCCTCCATAATAGTTCTCCTGCATATTATGACTACGGTGACTGCAATTTGATGGCATCGCCATCATGTTACTACTTAGCTTTTTCAACTGGTGGAACTTCTGTAGAACCATGTCCAGTTTAAAAACAATGGAATGAACAAAGTTTTCTGTCATTCGTTGGAGGTTATCTATCAAGTTTAGCAACTTTGTTCATTTTGACTTTTGTTTGACTGCCGTTAAAAAAGTTTGTATGATTCGACAACGATGTAGCCTACTCGGGGTGCTCTCTGTGCGTCCTGGAGCGCGCTTCTGTGTCGAGATAGCCAAGGCCTACCGCTGAAATGTGCTGAATGAATTGAGGAACATGGTAACGATCAGAATTTAATAACGGCCTGGTTCGCAATTCACAACTATGCTATTGACGATCAAAGTTACACTATCATTACTAAATATCACTTTCACTAGTTCCGCAGCCAAACAGGCAATATGGGGCAGCAACAATCTTTTGGGGGGAGAACCCTGGCATCGGGACCATATCTAGGTTTAAATGCTTTAAATGGACATTTCTGATTTTTGTAGTATTTCCCGGGACTCTCGGGAATAAATATGAATTATTCCCAGTATTGAAACGTGGTAGATTTTCTGGAAATTATTCATCCCTACTCTGCATTTGGGTTACTACAGTGACACTGATTTGTGAACCACAACAGAGCCTTGGCATTGTTGAGTCTGTCCTAATTAAAACAGAGGAACCAGAAGAGTATGCGAAGGTCGTTCCCAGTCCTCGAGTTTAGGACATGCAGGTCAAAGATCAAATATGAGCCTATGTCAGTGGCAGCCTGGGTACTAGTCTGTTTAGCTAACATTCCACTCCTTGTACTCTTTGCCATTGAGAAACATCTTTGACATATGACACGGAGTAAAATGAGTGGAATGTTAGCTAAACAGACTGGTCAGAGGAAGAGTGAATACAACTTGGCTTCCACTCCCAATCTGAATAAAAGACAAGTGCCTAACCCATTTTTTTGAATATCTAAACCTACATATATGACAAGGGGTTGGCCTTAGAAATGTTGAGCTGTAGCCTACTGCATATCCAGATAATATGGAGGTATATTCATGCTAAACGTAGTCACAAGGGTAGCCTATCAGAAGGGAATTCTCTGGCATGTATTTCCTGGTTTCTTCCTAAAGGTTACTTCCCTGTGAGGTGGTGACAGGAATGAGATTCTGTAGAATTTGCATGTATTATTAGACTCTGGGTTTGGATCTGTGCCTAAATTTAAAGTAGCTACATGGATAGCATAAATTCCTTTGTATAGGCTATTTTATTCCTTTCATCACAAATTACAAGCAGTCTGACAAGCAGTCAGAGAAACTGAAATGGTAATTACATGAAATTAACTCTCAAAACATTTTGGGACTGTATCAACAGTGAACTGCTGAAAATAAAATATAGAGGGGGGCTTTCCTTTAACAATTTAAAATGGATAATGTCACTTCATTTTCTTTAGATTATTCATGTAGGCCTAGGGGACAATCAGGGACCAAGAACAATAATCAACATTTAAGAATAACAAAGAGATAATACTGAAGTCTGAATTAGCTGGTAACGTAGCTAGCTAGCTATCTATCTAGCTAACTTTATATACTGTATAGCTAGCTAGCTAAGTTAATGAAATATCACCAGCTACCTAACTTCATATTAGCCAGCTATCTTGATGTATTTATCATTGTAAAAAAATAACTAAAAATGCATTTGTAGGTAGCTAGCTAACAGCCACGGAGGAGGGTGAAAGGATAACGTTAGCAGCCCCAACTGTCAAAAAGAGAGAGTAAGCTATTCTGTATAGGGCAGGTACTTTCGTGTAGTTCCAGTCCATAGAAGTGAAGACAGCGATAAGAGTAACATAATATTCAGTGCTGTCTAATTTGAGTATAATGAAGTCTGTTTCTTGTGATGTTTTTTTTGTCCACACATACAGAAAGCTGTGAAAGCCTGTCTGCAGATGAAGAGGTCCCAATGAAGAGGAGTGGTTCTCAATCCTGTTCTTGGGGACTCAAATGGGTGCATTTTTGTTTTTGCCATTGCACTACAGCTGATTCAAATTATCAACTCATCAAGCTTCAAATGGTATTTATGTATTCATTTTTGATGCAATCCTTGATATTGTCGTGACTTGACTGTAACATAAATCTGAAGACTGTTATTTATCTACTCAACTAACTATATTTATTTATTACTCGGTTAAATTAATCATGTAAAAATTAACTCATTAGGATCGGGGGCACCAGGAGAGCGGATCTTTAAAGAGTTACCATCCCCGAATTCAACTAAAGGTCTTTACCTAATCACATCTATAAACAGTCAATATATTAATCATAACCTTGTAGCATATCATCCTTATGAATAGTCGTAACCTCCTTGCATCTGCAAAAACCAGAACCTTACTTATGATTCAGTACTACACAAATTGGTTTAATTATTTATTTACTAGCTAATTAAATGGTAACACAGAATAAACATACACACTTAATTAATTAAAAACAGGTCCCTAGCGGACTGACAACAATATGGCTGCTCTTTACAAAATACATGTACCACAGCTAAGGGCTGTATCTAGGCACTCTGTGTTGCATCATACATAAGATCAGCCCTTAGCCATGGTTTATTGACCATATAACTCACATCCTCGGGCCTCATTGCTTAATTTATATACATTGCTATCTGCTGTCTGGGAGAACAGTCATAGCAGATAAAAAGTTGTCAATCATCACAATATATCCAGTAGGCTATGGAACCTTAGATTCAGCACAATAAAAAAAATCCCTTAGTTAGTAGGCTATTCTGAGGAAAATATAATGATGCAAACTGTATCTAATATTCCACACAGTATATTGGCTATTGCTTTTCAATCTCCTTATTGCACTGCGCATTTGATTAAAGCCTAAATAGAAAGCATTTTCTGCATGTCACTAATGAACACCATCGCCATTTATGAAGTCCATTGAAGAGAGAGCTTACTACAGCGCCCTCTAACGGTCTCTCATATCGAACTCAAATGTCGACGGAGGGTGGTGCTGATGCGAGAAAGATGCAGAAAGCGTCGACCTAGAGGGATGTGAATATCTAAACCTGACCAGGATCACGTTTATCGCCGCAGTCTCTGTGGCGCAATGGAATAGCGCGCTGGACTTCTAATCCAGAGGCTCCGGGTTCGAGTCCCGGCAGAGATGTGCCACTCTTGATGCTTCACGGCAGACCTGCGAAATTTTTATTACAGAAAATGAATGCTGTTCCATAATAAATTGCAGCCACCATTTCAATCAAAGCATCCTTCTAATAAGTATTCTAAATATAGGGCTGCACTTCACTACATCTCTATACACCATAACTTAAATATATATATATATATACTAATAATGATATAAATGTATCATCTGGCGTTTAATTAATATAAAAGAAACACACAAGTACATATTTTTATGCTTCATTTTATTTGTTCTTTACGTGATAGAACTGTATGTTCGACCACTAATTTAGCATTACAATATCAAAGGAAATTCTTGCTAGGCCTATATTATAAAAATATATTTTTTAAATCCCATGATACTATTGACAGATTTATTTAACCGCACAAACAATCCATCCCTAGCCTATATATTTTTTTCCTGAAGTAAATCATCTCTGAGTAATCGTAGAAAATGAACCACTTATTTAGGAAAAATATATCAATACCAGTCTACTGAATGAGCAGTCTTCTGCTCGGTCTTCTGAACCATGCAGCGGCTTTTGCTCTTGCAATAACGGATCAAACAAGGTAACACTGTAATGATGGCAATGCCTGGAATCATAATTATAGCGGTAAATGTTTCAGTGAACAAATTAGTGTAGCTGAATTTGTTGTTTTTATGAGGTGCATCCGTGTGAAGGTATTTTAATAGTTGCTCCAGTTGTTTGGGGAGTAGTTCAGGAGTCAGTGCACTTGAGGGCGCTCCAACACTGGTCTATACTTTAAAGCAACGCGAGGGATGGGAACATGAGAGCAATAGCCCAATAGACCACTACACAGACTCAGCAGTGACAGTGAACTCCACATCTGTATAGCCTTCATCATTAAATTGAGGGAAAGGAAGCAACATATGCTGTCACTTTTGGGGCAGAACGTGGTTGTGTCACGCAGAATGAATGCAGAATGATTTGCTTTACAGTATGATTCAACTAGTCACGTCCATAACCATGACACGTCATTAGATCTACAACCTATTGCTCCATCTCTCTTACAAATAAAAATACAGAGATAATGATGATTCAAAATTCAACAAACACGGACAATGTATTTTAGTTGTTTTCTGGTGACAAAGAAATGCACATCTAATAGCGGTAACATCTAACGCGAGATTCAGACTAGAAAGAGGAGGGGAGTGTGCTGTGGCGCTGACGAGAGAGAGAGAGAGGGGGGGGGGGAGAGAGAGAGTGGGAGAGAGAGAGAGAGAGAGAGAGAGAGAGAGAGGAATGCGTCGCTAATGAGTAAACGGACCATCGCCCGAGCACGAAAGAGCGGACAACGGAAAGGGGGAAAGGAGGAAAAACGGAGAAATGTTGTAAACCGCAACAAAAAAAAGCAGTAAGGGGAGGTGGAGAACGAAGAAAACCGTCATATATTAATTGGAAGGATTACAATTACCCTATACTGGTGAATAGAATCCAACTAGGATTTTTAATGCTGCCCTCACGGAGAATTGAGCTAACGGACTTACTGGTCTTCTGAACCATGCAGCGGCTTTTGCTCCTGAGTTTGGCGTTGAGTTTTCACCGTGGTAAGATTAGGGTTTTCCCTGTTACCTTCCCTAATCAATGACACACTGTTTCATGTTGTCGAACAATACCAAGGCTTTCAAACTTGATGAGGGGAAAAGTTATTCTAGTTTCGCTTCAGATGTGTGTGTGTGAATGTGTGCGTGCGTGTGTGCGCGCGCGTGAGAGAGAGAGAGAGAGAGAGAGAGAGAGAGGTAGATGTTCAATTGTTCAGAGTGTATGGCGATGAGTTTGTCATTACATGCGCCGCAGTGTGTGGTAGGCTATTTCATGGGGTGCGTGTGTCTAACATGATCATGGCCTGATTGGTGCAAGAACCTAGTATCCACAATATGACCTTAGTCCTGTGCATTCGGTAGCCTATAGCCTTTTATTCAAATAGGATGTTAGACAGAAAGGATGTGATTTGAATGACAGTGCACGTCTAAAGTGACCAAATGTGCTCGATATTGGAATGTGGGAACGGCTTGCTTCAATCATTCAAACGTTGCTTGCCATATTTTATTGGTGCCTGTGATATGTATAGCCTAATAACACACACGCACGCACACACACACACACACACATACCACGGACACTGGAGACGAGGTATGGCCAACATAGCTGCAACTATAATACCCCTAATGTCGTCTAGATATCATATCTGAGTAATGACAGGTAGGCTATTGTTATAACGTAGTTGCTAGGAGACAATTGCTCAAGGGTAAAGTGATTTCTCAGGCTACCTGTTAGATGACATCTTCCTCGTGCTCACGCGCACGGCACAAGGCAACCCTCCCTTTTCATTGTCTACCTTGTGCGTGTGACAGTAAGAGAGTGTGTGTGCTGTGGATGTGCAGGCACGCGCAGGTACTGACCATCCGACCACTTTATCATATTGTAGGTAGGGGGCGTGTTTGAAAAGTCTATAGGATGATGTCATCCATGTGTCTCTTTTTAGATTGCTATAGGCCAGAGCTACTCCTTTGTCCTTCTCTCAACATCCATACACAATATTAGGCTACTAGTTATTAACTACAAACTCAATGTTAGTATTGTATTACTTTTTCACTGCCTAATCCAACTCACAAATTACCTATGTTGTGGCTGCTGTAAACAGTATTCCTTATGAATAGTCATTACACACATACATCACATTCACACATGGAATGAAGCTGATACACAAACCCACGCACACACAAACTAACACACACAATCGCATATGTAACAGTATAGCTTCCGTCCCTCTCCTCGCCCCTCGCCCCTACCTGGGCTCGAACCATGAACCCTCTGCACACATCGACAACAGCCACCCTCGAAGCATCGTTACCCATCCCTTCACAAAAGCCACGGCCCTTGTGGAGCAAGGGGAACAACTACTTCAAGGTCTCAGAGCGAGTGACGGTGACTGACGTCACCGATTGAAACGCTATTAGCGCGCACCCCGCAAACTAGCTAGCCATTTCACATCGGTTACACACACACTAACACATGCACATACACACGCATGCACGCACACACACACAATCATACCAATTCCAGTTGTTTTTTTGCAGTGATGTTTCTCCTGGACTCATTGCCACATGCTGAATGCATGATGTGTCCAGTTTTCTCTCTCATAAATCCATCAGTGCACATACACTACATTACCAAAAGTATGTGGATACCTGCCTGTCGAACATTCCCATCCCAAAATCATTGGCATTAATATGGAGTTGGTCCCCCCTTTGCTGTTATAACATCCTCCACTCTTCTAGGAAGGCTTTCCACTAGATGTTGGAACATTGCTGTGGGGACTTGCTTCCATTCAGCCACAAGAGCATTAGTGGGGTCGGGCACTGATGTTGGGCGTTTACGCTTGGCTCGCAGTTGGTGGTCCAATTCATCCCAAAGGTGTTCGATGGGGTTCAGGTCAGGACTCTGTGCAGGCCAGTCAATTTTTTCCACACCAATCTCAACAAAGCATTTCTGTATGGACCTCACTTTGTGCACGGGGGAATTGTCATCAAGTGTTAAGATTTCCCATCACTGGAACTAAGGGGCCTAGCCCAAACCATGAAAAACAGCTCCAGACCATTATTCCTCCTCCACCAAACTTTACAGTTGGCACTATGCATTGGGATGATGTGTGTTCTCCTGTCATCCACCAAACCCAGATTTGTCCATCGAACTGCCAGATGGTAAAGTGTGACTGTCTCTCCAGAGAATGCATTTCCTCTGCTCCAGAGTCCAATGGTGGCGGGCTTTACACCACTCCAGCCAACACTTAGCATTGCACATCAAATCAAATCAAATGTATTTATGTAGCCTTTCTTACATCAGCTGATATCTCAAAGTGTTGTACAGAAACACAGCCTAAACCCCCAAACAGCAAGCAATGCAGGTGTAGAAGCACGGTGGCTAGGAAAAACTCCCTAGAAAGGCCAAAACCTAGGAAGAAACCTAGAGAGGAACCAGGCTATGAGGGGTGGCCAGTCAGTCCTCTTCTGGCTGTGCCGGGTGGAGATTATAACAGAACATGGCCAAGATGTTCAAATGTTCATAAATTACCAGCATGGTCCAATAATAATAATCACAGTAGTTGTCGAGGGTGCAGCAAGTCAGCACCTCAGGAGTAAATGTCAGTTGGCTTTTCATAGCCGATCATTAAGAGTATCTCTACCGCTCCTGCTGTCTCTAGAGAGTTGAAAACAGCAGGTCTGGGACAGGTAGCACTTCCGGTGAACATGTCAGGGTTCCATCGCCAGTGATCTTAGGCTTGTGTGTGGCTGCTCGGCCATGGAAACCCATTTCATGAAGCTCCCGACGAACAGTTATTGTGCTGATGTTGCTTCCAGCGGCAGTTTGGGATCCGGTAGTGAGTGTTGCCAAAGACGATTCTGTTCCCGTTCTGTGAGCTTGTATGGCCTACCACTTCGCAGCTGAGCCGTTTTTGCTCCTAGGCGTTTCCACTTCACAATAACAGCACTTACAGTTGATCGGGGCAGCTCTAACAGGGCAGAAATTTGACAAACTGTCTTATTGAAAGGTGGCATCCTATGACGGTGCCACGTTGAAAGTCACTGAGCTGTTCACCACTGAGCTGTTCAGTAAGGCCTTTCTACTGCCAATGTTTGTCTATGGACATTGCATGGCTGTGTGCTCTATTTTATACACACTGTCAGCAACGGGTGTGGCTGAGATAGCCGAATAGACTCATTTGAAGGGGTGTCCTTATACTTTTGTACATATAGTGTAAGTGGCTCTGCTACAAGCCACGCACACACACACGCACACACACACACACACACACACGCACACTATGTAACATAGCATACATGTCTCTATGTTATGTTTGTGGCATGGCTGTAAACTGTCTCACACACTGTGCTCATTATGCCAAAGTGCAATGTCACCATTTCATCATGTATTTGTAGGCCATACTCTTTGAACTGCCAGTCCAATACACTGTTCTCAAAACACTTGAAGATACAAGCTATTATGTTGTTTTTATTTTATGTTTCCAGTTTTCGTAACCGACATTTCACATGGTTTGAAGGTAAATGAATGTGCTGTTAACCATTCAACTACAAAGACTCTTTATAATTCATGAAAATGCTATTGTTGTTAGTAGACCTACACCTCCCAATCTTGCGACACTGCAACTTGCTGTTGCTACTGTTCCTACCTAGACTGCTTGAAGTGCTGGCTATAACAAAGGCCTCAGTGCAGGTGCAACGTTTGTCCATTTGTCAGGCTCTGTCCTTGTGAACAATGCCACAACTACTGACACACACACACACACACACGCACACACACACTACTGACCAAAGAAACCAACCCTTATCAGTTATATATCCCATTTGAATGTTTTTGCAAATTTTGTTAAAAAATAAATAAAATGGAACATGTAGCTCATGCAACTGTGTAGTTCGAATCACATGTAGATCTATTCATAATGTGGATCTATTCATAATGTGGATCTATTCATAATGTGGATCTATTCATAGTGTGGATCTATTCATAATGTGGATCTATTCATAGTGTAGATCTATTCATAATGTGGATCTATTCATAATGTGGATCTATTCATAATGTGGATCTATTCATAGTGTGGATCTATTCATAATGTGGATCTATTCATAATGTGGATCTATTCATAATGTGGATCTATTCATAATGTGGATCTGTTCATAATGTGGATCTATTCATAATGTGGATCTATTCATAATGTGGATCTATTCATAATGTGGATCTATTCATAGTGTGGATCTATTCATAATGTGGATCTATTCATAGTGTAGATCTATTCATAATGTGGATCTATTCATAATGTGGATCTATTCATAATGTGGATCTATTCATAGTGTGGATCTATTCATAATGTGGATCTATTCATAATGTGGATCTATTCATAATGTGGATCTATTCATAATGTGGATCTGTTCATAATGTGGATCTATTCATAATGTGGATCTATTCATAATGTGGATCTATTCATAATGTGGATCTGTTCATAATGTGGATCTATTCATAATGTAGATCTATTCATAATGTGGATCTATTCATAATGTGGACATATTCATAATATGGATGTATTCATAGTGTGGATCTATTCATAATGTGGACATATTCATAATATGGATCTATTCATAGTGTGCATCTATTCATAATGTGGACATATTCATAATATGGATCTATTCATAGTGTGGATCTATTCATAATGTGGACATATTCATAATATGGATCTATTCATAGTGTGCATCTATTCATAATGTGGACATATTCATAATATGGATCTATTCATAGTGTAGATCTGTTCATAATGTGGACATATTCATAATATGGATCTATTCATAGTGTGGATCTATTCATAATGTGGATCTATTCATAATATGAATCTATTCATAGTGTGCATCTATTCATAATGTGGATCTATTCATAATGTGGATCTATTCATAATGTGGATCTATTCATAATGTGGATCTATTCATAATGTGGATCTATTCATAATATGAATCTATTCATAGTGTGCATCTATTCATAATGTGGACATATTCATAATATGGATCTATTCATAGTGTGGATCTATTCATAGTGTGGATCTATTCATAGTGTGCATCTATTCATAATGTGGACATATTCATAATATGGATCTATTCATAGTGTGGATCTATTCATAATGTGGACATATTCATAATATGCATCTATTCATAGTGTGCATCTATTCATAATGTGGACATATTCATAATATGGATCTATTCATAGTGTAGATCTGTTCATAATGTGGATCTATTCATAATGTGGATCTATTCATAATATGAATCTATTCATAGTGTGCATCTATTCATAATGTGGACATATTCATAATATGGATCTATTCATAGTGTAGATCTGTTCATAATGTGGATCTATTCATAATGTGGATCTATTCATAATGTGGATCTATTCATAGTGTGCATCTATTCATAATGTTGACATATTCATAATATGGATCTATTCATAGTGTAGATCTGTTCATAATGTGGATCTATTCATAATGTGGATCTATTCATAATGTGGATCTATTCATAGTGTGGATCTATTCATAATGTGGATCTATTCATAATGTGGATCTATTCATAGTGTGCATCTATTCATAGTGTGGACATATTCATAATATGGATCTATTCATAGTGTAGATCTGTTCATAATGTGGATCTATTCATAATGTGGATCTATTCATAGTGTGGATCTATTCATAATGTGGATCTATTCATAGTGTGGATCTATTCATAATGTGGACATATTCATAATATGGATATATTCATAGTGTGGATCTATTCATAATGTGGATTTATTCATAGTGTGGATCTATTCATAATGTGGATCTATTCATAGTGTGGATCTATTCATATTGTGGATCTATTCATAGTGTGGATCTATTCATAATGTGGATCTATTCATAGTGTGGATCTATTCATATTGTGGATCTATTCATAGTGTGGATCTATTCATAATGTGGATCTATTCATAGTGTGGATCTATTCATATTGTGGATCTATTCATAGTGTGGATCTATTCATAATGTGGACATATTCATAATATGAATCTATTCATAGTGTGGATCTATTCATAATGTGGACATATTCATAATATGGATCTATTCATAGTGTGGATCTATTCATAATGTGGATCTATTCATAGTGTGGATCTATTCATATTGTGGATCTATTCATAATGTGGATCTATTCATAATGTGGACATATTCATAATATGAATCTATTCATAGTGTGGATCTATTCATAATGTGGACATATTCATAATATGGATCTATTCATAATGTGGATCTACTCATAATGTGGATCTATTCATAGTGTGAATCTATTCATAATGTGGATCTATTCATAATGTGGATCTATTCATAATGTGGATCTATTCATAGTGTGGATCTATTCATAGTGTGGATCTATTCATAATGTGGACATATTCATAATATGGATCTATTCATAGTGTGGATCTACTTATAATGTGGATCTATTCATAGTGTGAATCTATTCATAATGTGGATCTATTCATAATGTGGATCTATTCATAATGTGGATCTATTCATAGTGTGGATCTATTCATAGTGTGGATCTATTCATAGTGTGGATCTATTCATAGTGTGGATCTATTCATAGTGTGGATCTACTCATAATGTGGATCTATTCATAGTGTGGATCTATTCATAGTGTGGATCTATTCATAGTGTGGATCTATTCATAGTGTGGATCTATTCATAATGTGGACCTGTTCATAATGTGGACTTGTTCATAATGTGGATCTATTCATAATGTGGACCTGTTCATAATGTGGATCTGTTCATAATGTGGATCTATTCATAGTGTGGACCTGTTCATAATGTGGATCTGTTCATAATGTGGATCTATTCATAGTGTGGACCTGTTCATAATGTAGATCTATTCATAATGTGGATCTGTTCATAATGTGGATCTGTTCATAGTGTGGACCTGTTCATAATGTAGATCTATTCATAATGTGGATCTGTTCATAATGTGGATCTGTTCATAGTGTGGACCTGTTCATAATGTAGATCTGTTCATAATGTGGATCCATCTGTAAGGTTTTGAACCATACTCCCAATTCCAGAATGTAATCAAGGAATGCTTAACATTTTTGGCACATTAGTTATGGCTGTGCTACAATGTTACTTTCACTGTCAACACAATGTGACTTGATGCTTTAGTGCATGTTTGTTTGGTAAAACTATTTGTCATAATAGTATGACTGTATTAGCATGTTTGTTCTAGAAAAAAACAAAAGCTACAAATTAGATGAGGCTCATTGTCCACTTCATACTAATATATAAACTGATCTAAACCACTGTAACAAATTATATTACACATTGTGTAGCTCAACATTACAGCCAGCCATTCGGTTATGATAATTCAAAGTCATATAGCAGTAGGAGTTAAAGCCTCTACTACATTTATCATCTGTTTAAACTTGGCGAACAAATGGAGTTCCGAAAACATTCTCCTAATATGTTCTCTGTTCCCACAAAGCGAGACAGAGCAAGAGAGAAAGAAAGTGATAGAAACAGAAAGAGAACGAGAGAGAAAGAGCCAAGTTTATCACTTATGACTCAGCCTCTTTGCCATGTTTTCAAACTGTGTCTACATTATGCCCGAGCATATTTTGGGGGTGGGGGAAGGGTGACAAAAAGTTGTGGTTAGGGCGTGGGGGGGAGGGGGGTCACTGGTAGTGGGGGTGGTCTGGTGGGCAGGTGGGTAAAGTCGAGGGGGCCAGAACAAGACCGATTATAGTTTTTTGGTGGGTGGCTGTAGTGGGGGATGGGGGGAGGAAAAGAAAGAAAGCGCGAGAGAGAAAGAGGAGGGATGGACCAGGGGGAGAGAAAGGGACGATTACTCAAGCCTGACTGGCTCCTCTGTGGGGACAGCTAGCCACATACACTCCACCCCCCCCCCCCTCCCCCCTCCCACACACACACACACCTCATTCACAGAGAATATGGAAGAGCGAGTTCAAAGGGCTATGCTCAGATCAGAATTCTTTAACCCACATCTGAGGCCTCTCCCTCCTTCCCTGAGCTCTGGGTCCTTGGAAGATGCCTCTGCACATGCCTTGGCTTAGACTAGAATTAATTGGCATTAATCGCTTTTGAAACTCCTCTTCATTTTTCTCCCTCCCTCCATTTTTCTGTCTCCCTTCTCTCCGTCCTTCCATTTCTCCTCTTCCTTCTTTCTGCTAGCTAAGCTCGATTCCCTTCTCTGTCTTTCTATCTGTCCCTTCATACTTTTAAAAATATTTTCCCCTCTCCCTCTATTTCCATTTACCCCTCAGCCTTTTTCTCTCATTCTTTCTTTCTTTCTTTCTTTCTTTCTTTCTTTCTTTCTTTCTTTCTTTCTTTCTTTCTTTCTTTCTTTCTTTCTTTCTTTCTTTCTTTCTTTCTTTCTTTCTTTCTTTCTTTCTTTCTTTCTTTCTCTCTCTCTCTCTCTATCTCTCTCTCTCTCTCTCTCTTTCTCTCTCTCTCTCTCTCTCTCTCTCTCTCTCTCTCTCCCTCTCATTCTCTAATAAGTTCCAGATGTGGTTCTCACATTCCTTTAGTCAGTGGAGAGGAGAGGAAAGAAGAGGGGGAGGGGTCAGAAGAAGCACATGAATTAAAAGAGGGAGCACATGATAAAGGAAGAGTACAGAAACCCTGTACTGAAGACACACACACAGAGAGAGAGACACACACACACACACACACACACACGAGAGGGATTCAATGCTGTTGTGGGTCGTGTTTTTCTCCTAAAAAGTTTTAGACATTTCCCCTTCCCCCTCTTCGCCCACTGTCCCCCAATCCCCCTCCCTCCTTCCCTCCATCCCTCCATCCCTCCATCCCTCCCTCCCTCCTCCCCCTGTAGGAATGTGGCCGACGGGTGATGATGTCATTTCATTTCTCCCTCGCTGAGTTTCTCCTCGAGAAGGGGAGGGAGATTTGTGTCGCTCCATCCATCTCTCTCTCCCTCTCTACAATAACAACATTACAGCTAGCCAACTAACTAATAAGCTTATTGGCTGGTCTACACTGCTATCCGTACAGCCATTTAGCCTGCGGGGAAATAGTCAGGATAACCAGATAATGTTTTAGGGGGGAGAAGGATATGGTTACATACAGCTTATCCACATAAATTCCATACAGGCGCTCGTTGACGTGTAAACATTTCACTAGTAACTGTTAAACTATTGAGTTTACAGTAGACTTTCATTTGAGAATTCCTTCAATTTTGCAATGATACACACCTGTAGGTCGGCACTTTGCTATTAAGCCCCTTACATAGTGTGTTGCTATAGCCGTACACCTCCTCCTCGACAGCCTGCAGATGTTAGTGATCCAGGGGTGTGTGGCCTGGCCCATGAATATGTAACCTAACATCACTCCAGGGGTCAAGGCCCCAGCTTTTATTAGATTGTTTGTGACGGATGACATTGTAAGAAGCGACATACTAATACAATTAGATTGAACTGGATTGAATTAAAGTAGACCTTGAAGAGCATGAGTTATGGAAAGCACTGAACATAGAACCTCGGCTATTTGAATAGTTAAATCAGTGTTTCTCTTAAGTTGGGTAGGTCAAGGTATGGGCGGTTCGCGGTGATAGACTGAGGTCTGGCTGGATACAGCATATTGTTTGTTTATGTGGTAGGTCATAGGGTAGGCCACAACAAAACATAGTTTGGAAACCACTGTGGTGAAATATTGATTCATAACAGTATTGATTTTGCTACCTAATTCAGATTTTGAATTACAATATTCTAGAACAAGGATCTAGCTTAGTATAAAACAACCAAATTTGATATTTGTGGATTGCGTAGCCCTTGATCAGGGTTAGAAGCTGTCATTGGTAGTCCGTGGTAGTCACCCTTGGTTACCCTCAAGTATTCTTTTGTCACTCATTCACATGCTCGTTTCACAATGGAGGGCCGAGGCTGGCTTATTTTAAGGAGAAGGGTTGTGAAAAACCCAGGCGTATTCCTCTGGTCCCGTAATGTGTCAGACACTTTGAACATGAATTACCATATTACCCTACACTGATCACAAGGTGTTGCCATGGCCACTGGGTCTATCATTGTGTCAGTGGTCCTCACTGGCTGTAGCCATGGTAACAATGTCTGTAATGGTGGTTCAATACAAATAAAGCACTTGAGATGTGAAATATGGGTGATTAGCCCCAGAGAAGAGGACAGAGAGAAAAAACACACATACACACAGAGCGACAAATGGAGAGAGAGAGGAAATAATTATCTTCCCTCCATTTCCAAATAAATCTGTTTCTATGGCAACCATTTTACCAGGGTCTGCATGGATAGAGGGAGCGAGGAATAAAGAGAGGGAACAAGGGAAATAAATAAGATAGAAGGAGTGGTGGAGAGGTAGAGAGGGTAAATGTAAAGAGATGGAGAGATAGACTGAGGGAGGGAAGGCATGATTATTTCTTAGTATGTGCCACTGGACAGACAAAGGAAAGAAAGCAAGAGAACGGAAAGGAACCGGGGGTACATGGTGACAAAGGGACAGGGAAAGAGAGGGGTCTACGAGTGATAAAGGGGAGGATAAAGAGGTAAGATGAGACAGAAGGGAAAAATGGACACAATGCCTCTTTCTCTTTCTCCTTTTCTTCCCCCTGTTCTTTCTCCACCTCAGGCCAGTCACCTTTGTGTATTGACTAACATGATGGCAGCATGGTCCCTCTTTCACTCTCTCTATCCTTTCTCTCTCTCTATCCCTTTTCTCCCTCTATCCTTTCTCTCTCTATCCTTTCACTCCCTCTATCCTTTCTCTCTCTCTCTCTATCCCTTTTCTCCCTCTATCCTTTCTCTCTCTATCATTTCTCTCCCCCTATCCTTTCTCTCCCTCTATCCTTTCTCTCTATCCTTTTTCTCCCTCTATCCTTTCTCTCTCTCTATCCTTTTTCTCCCTCTATAATTTATCTTTCTATCCTTTCTCTCCCTCTATCCTTTCTCTCCCTCTATTCTTTCTCTCCCTCTATCCTTTCTCTCCCTCTATCCTTTCTCCCTCTATCCTTTCTCTCTCTATCCTTTCTCTCCCTCTATCATTTTTCTCCCTCTATCCTTTCTCCCTCTCTATTGTTTCTCTCTATCCTTTCTCTCCCTCTATCCTTTATCTCTACTCTTTCTCTCCCTCTATCCTTTATCTCTATTCTTTCTCTCCCTCTATCATTTCTCTCCCTCTATTCTTTATCTCTATCCTTTCTCTCCCTCTATTCTTTCTCTCTCTATCCTTTCTCTCCCTCTATCCTTTATCTCTGTCCTTTCTCTCCCTCTATCCTTTCATTCCTCTATCCTTTCTCTCACTCCATCCTTTCATTCCTCTATCCTCTCTCTCTCTATCCTTTCTCTCCCTCTAAACTTTCTCTCCCTCTATCATTTATCTCTATCATTTCTCTCTCTCTATCCTTTCTCTCCCTCTATCCTTTATCTCTATCCTTTCTCTCCCTCTATTCGTTCTCTCCTTCTATCCTTTCTCTCTCTCTATCCTTTCATTTCTCTATCCTTTCTCTCTCTATATCCTTTCTCTCCCTCCATCCTTTCCCTCCCTATATCCTTTCTCTCCCTCTAAACTTTCTCTCCCTATATCCTTTATCTCTATCCTTTCTCTCCCTCTTATCCTTTCTCTCTCTATATCATTTCTGTCTCTCTCCTTTCTCTCCCTATATCCTTTCTATCTCTATCATTTCTCTTCCTGTATCATTTCTGTCTCTATCCTTCCTCTCTCTCTATCCTTTCTCTCCCTCTATCCTTTCTCTCCCTCTAAACATTCATTCCTATATCCCTTCTCTCCTTCTATAATTTCTCTCTTTCTATCCTTTCTCTCCCTCTAAACTTTCTTTCCCTCTAAACTTTCTCTCCCTCTATCCTTTATCTCTATCATTTCTCTCTCTCTATCCTTTCTCTCTCTCTATCCTTTCTCTCCCTCTATCCTTTCTCTCCCTCTATCCTTTCATTCCTCTATCCTTTCTCTCCCTCTATCCTTTATTTCTATCCTTTCTCTCCCTCTATCCTTTATCTCTATCCTTTCTCTCCCTCTATCCTTTATCTCTATCCTTTCTCTCCCTCTATCCTTTATCTCTATCCTTTCTCTCCCTCTATCCTTCCATTCATCTATCCTTTCTCTCCCTCTATCCTTCCATTCATCTATCCTTTCTCTCCCTCTATCCTTTATCTCTATTCTTTGTCTCCCTCTATCCTTTATCTCTATCCTATCTCTCCCTCTATCCTTTATCTCTATCCTTTCTCTCCCTCTATCTTTTATCTCTATCCTTTCTCTCCCTCTATCCTTTCTCTCCCTCTATCATTTCTCTCCCTCTATCCTTTATCTCTATCCTTTCTCTCCCTCTATCCTTCCATTCATCTATCCTTTCTCTCCCTCTATCCTTATAGCCATATAGCAGTATTACCATTGCAAAGGTTATGCCCCGTCTAGTCTGCCATTTCTCCATGTGGTTATTGTCAGGTAAACTCAGGTGGTGTCAGGCAGCAACAGTTGCACTCCTAACTATTTCATTGTGCCCTTATCCTCAAAACTATAATCATCCTCACCCTCATCCTCATCTTCATCACAGTTTTGTCACGCTTCCACCTCTTTGCTTGTTCTGCATTTTAAATATCACCAACTGCTGTCCACATATAGGAGAGACGTATTCAATATTGAATGGTTAACATAGTGAACTTGGATAATATGAGCTGAAAGGGAATAGAGAGAGAGAAAGAGAAACAAAGAGAGAATGAAAGCGAGAAAGAGACAAAAGCGGGCTGGACAATTAATTGGATAGGTCGAGGGATGAGGTCATGATTAATGGTTTGCAGAAAATGGGTGTATCAGACACAAGGGAGGGTTTCGTCAGACACACACACACACACACACACACACACACATACACACATTCATGTACCCACGCAAACACATACACACAGACATACACACATGCATGCACACACACTTACACACAAAAACTTTTTGGGGGGCAGTTACTTTAGACGTCAGCTGTTGCTATGGTGATGTCTGTGATCCAACGACAGAGCAGGATTGGCTAGAGTGGAAAGAGGGAGAGAAAGGTAGAAGGATTGAGAGAGGGAGAGAGAGAGGGATAGATAGATAGGGAGCAATAAAGAGATAGATAGACAGATAGAGATAATTAGATTGATTAACAAATCCATATAAATTTCATTTTATCAAACGTTCTTGCTTTAAAAGGATTAATGAAATGCACTCAATTCATTCAGGCACATCAGACAAAGCCCTGACGTCATGACATCATACTGTAGCCTTTTGTGGCTCAGGAGACAGTAAAACGTCATGACATATATGTGGTGAGATATCCGAGGGCATCCTCTCTAGCAATTAAAGACGAATGTTATCTGTCCTGATGGCATTCCTCTTAGCAGGGTGGCTGGAACAGTTTTCACACAATATTTCACACACAGCTAATAGGGCAAGTCTGTAACATGTTGTGTTGTTGTTCAGATTAAGGGATTGTCAGGCACAAGAGGTGTTAATTGCAGCTCTTCGTACCATTTCACTATGTGCTCAGGCTGTGGTGTGTCAATGTGGCTTTGTTGACAGCAGGGCTTGGCTTGTCGTTGCGTCTGTGTGGATAGGGTTTGGTGACCATGATGTGTCTATTCGACCGCATGTTATAGATAGACAGTCAATGTGGTCGATGTTTGGTTTGACGTGTGTGTTTATGTGTGTGTGTTGACAGGGTATGCTATTTTTATGTGGTCACTGGTCATAGGTGTGGCAGAGGTTTAGTTGTGTGTGTGTTCGTGTGTGCATGTGTCTGTTTCCTAAGGGCTCCGTGTGTGTGTGTGTGTGTGTGTGTGTGTGTGTGTGTGTGTGTGTGTGTGTGTGTGTGTGTGTGTGTGTGTGTGTGTGTGTGTGTGTGTGTGTGCGTGCTTGCGTGTGTGTGTGAAGCTGTGTGTGTGTGTGCGTTCAGGGATCTTTGTGACCATGTCTTTGTGCGGTCAGGGTACTCGGAGTCTCTCGATGGTATCTGGGGATCACTGACTCAAGGAAATCAGGACACTCTAAATTTGTCACTGCAGCATAACCCACATAATGGAAGAATTCAAGAGCTCTCTCTCTCTCTTCTGTCTTTTCTTTCTTCCTATCTACCTCTCTCTCTCCTGTCTTTTCTTTCTTCCTATCTACCTCTCTCTCTCTCTCCTGTCTTTCTTTCTTCCTATCTACCTCTTTCTCACTCTCTCTCTCACTCTCTCACTCTCTCTCTCTCTCTCTCTTCTGTCTTTTCTTTCTTCCTATCTACCTCTCTCTCTCTCTCACTCTCTCTCTCTCTCTCTCTCTCTCTCTCTCTCGCTCTCTCTCTCTCCTGTCTTTTCTTTTTTCCTATCTACCCCTCTCTCTCTCTCTCTCTCTCTCTCTCTCACTCTCTCTCACACACTCTCTCTCTCTCTCTCTCTCGCTCTCTCGCTCTCTCTCACTCTCTCTCTCTCTCTCAGGCTCTCTCTCCTGTCTTTTCTTTCTTCCTAACTACCTCTCTCTCTCTCTTCGGTCTTTTCTTTCTTCCTATCTACCTCTCTTTCTTTATTTCTCTCTCTCTCTCTTGTCTTTTCTTTCTTCCTATCTACCCCCCCCCTCTCTCTCTCTCTCTCTCTCTCTCTCACTCTCTCTTTTCTTTCTTCCTATCTACCCCTCTCTCTCTCTCTCTCACTCTCTCTTCTGTCTTTTCTTTCTTCCTATCTACCCCTCTCTCTCTCTCTCTCTCTCTTCTGTCTTTTCTTTCTTCCTATCTACCTCTCTCTCTCCCTCTCTCTCTCTCCTGTCTTTTCTTTCTTCCTATCTCTCTCTCTCTCTCTCACTCTCTCTCTCTCTCTCTCCTGTCTTTTCTTTCTTCCTATCTACCTCTCTCTCTCTCTTCGGTCTTTTCTTTCTTCCTATCTACCTCTCTTTCTTTATTTCTCTCTCTCTCTCTCTTGTCTTTTCTTTCTTCCTATCTACCCCCCCTCTCTCTCTCTCTCTCTCTCTCTCTCTCACTCTCTCTTTTCTTTCTTCCTATCTACCCCTCTCTCTCTCTCTCTCACTCTCTCTTCTGTATTTTCTTTCTTCCTATCTACCCCTCTCTCTCTCTCTCTCTCTCTTCTGTCTTTTCTTTCTTCCTATCTACCTCTCTCTCTCTCTCTCTCTCTCACACTCTCTCTCTCTCTCTCTCTCCTGTCTTTTCTTTCTTCCTATCTACCTCTCTCTCTCTCTCTCTCTCTCTCTTCTGTCTTTTCTTTCTTCCTATCTACCTCTCTCTCTCTCTCTTCTGTCTTTTCTTTCTTCCTATCTACCTCTCTCTCTCTCTCTCTCTCTCTCTCTTCTGTCTTTTCTTTCTTCCTATCTACCTCTCTCTCTGCTCTTTTTCTATAGCTTTTTTTCTCATTGTCTCCTACTCAGACACACACACATTGAATAATTATATGAGTAAGTAGTATGGCCATACACAGACCATATAACATATTGATATGGACCGTATTTTCAGTTTGCCCCTAATGTATGCCTAGCATGACTTGGGAAGGTATTGTGTGCTCTCATTGTCAAGCTATTGAAATAGCCTCCCCATAGTCCCAGTGTGGATCTTGTTTGTGGTTTCTTGGATGACAGTGAAGGGAATACCTTGTCCAGTGGTGTTTAAGGTAAAGGGAGTGATGCCTTGTCTGCCCTGGGGCTGTTTGGTTAGTTCTAGCCTTATACTCAGTGGACAGAGGAGGTTAACAGATCAGATAGTATTTCTAGCGAGCTACGTTGATTTGATTTGACTGGATAAGAGCCTAATTTAGAGGTTTTCGTAGTCATTCCATGGCTTTCATTTGGACTAATGGTGGATCACATTGATATTGTCACTTTCGAAGCAGCCTTTTCTTTAATGTGGTGTGCCACAGGGCTCAAGTCTAGGACCACTGCTCTTTTCTATTTTCGTCTGTGATTTACATGTTGTAGGCCTATGCTAGACATACAAATGCACGTTGTTTGTATGAACATGATATTTGTTCTTTCTCTTTGGAATCGTTTATGTTCTGCTTCTGTCAGAAGCCATTGCTATTATTGTCCAGGACATGTTTTACACATGACTGTGTTTTTCATGATATCAGGCATACTGTAGGCTACCTCCTCGAATCGCACACATTCAATCAGGTTTGGAGGGGGTACAGTATGCCCACACATGAGAAAGGGAGAGATAGAAAGAAAGAGACTTGGAGGAAGTTAGAGAGACAGACTTGGGGTCATGGAGGGATGAGCAGGCATATGCCAGTTGTTAAGAAAGTGAGAGAGATGAGGACCTACAGAGGAACGCTGGAGGGTTCAGAGAGCAAGAGAGAGAGGGAACTGGGGAGAGAGAGTGAAAGTGCTAGAGGACTGATATTTAATGTGATAAATTGGTTGTGACAGTGTGGCTCTAAACCCCCTCCAACCAGAAGAGGAGGGGGAGGAGGAGGAGGACCACCGAAATAGAAAGCAGTATGGGTAAAGAACATATAGTATATACATATATTATGTATGTATAGTATACAGTACATTCAGAAAGACATAGTGAGAGAGAGCGAGAAACAATGTGTGATTTTTTCATTGTTTATCAAGAAAGCAGTATGAAAACATGGCTAATACAACAGTATATATGTATGTACAGTTGAAGTCAGAAGTTTACATACACTTAGGTTGGAATCATTAAAACTAGTTTTCAACCACTCCACAAATTTCTTGTTAACAAACTATAGTTTTGGCAAGTTGTTTAGGACATCAACTTACTGCATGACACAAGTCATTTTCCCAACAATTATTTACAGACGTATTATTTCACTTATAATTCACTGTGTCACAATTCCAGTGGGTCAGAAGTTTACATACATTAAGTTGACTGTGCCTTTAAACAGCTTGGAAAATTCCAGAAAATTATGTCATGGCTTTAGAAGCTTCTCATAGGCTAATTGACATAATTTGAGTTAATTGGAGGTATTCCTGTGGGTGTATTTTAAGGCCTACCTTCAAACTCAGTGCCTCAGAAAAAGACCTCGGGAAAAAATGTAGACCTCCACACATCTGGTTCATCCTTGGGAGCAATTTCCAAACGCCTGAAGGTACTACGTTCATATATACAAACGAGAGTACGCAAGTATAAACACCATGGGACCACGCAGCCGTCATAGTGCTCAGGAAGGAGACGCGTTCTGTCTCCTAGAGATGAACATACTTTGGTGTGAAAAGTGCAAATCAATCCCAGAACAACAGCAAAGGACCTTGTGAAGATGCTGGAGGAAACAGTATATATATCCACAGTAAAACGAGTCCTATATCGACATAACCTAAAAGGCCGCTCAGCAAGGAAGAAGCCACTGCTCCAAAATCACCATAAAAAAGCCAGACTACGGTTTGCAACTGCACATGGGGACAAAGGTCATACTTTTTGGAGAAATGTCCTCTGGTCTGATGAAACAAAATAGAACTGTTTGGCCAAAATGACCATCGTTATGTTTGGAGGAAAAGGGGGGAGGCTTGCAAGCCGAAAAACACCATCCCAACCGTGAAGCACGTGGGTTGGCAGCATCATGTTGTGGGGGTGCTTTGCTGCAGGAGGGACTGGTGCACTTCACAAAATAGATGGCATCATGAGGTAGGAAAATTATGTGGATATATTGAAGCAACGTCTCAAGACATCAGCCAGGAAGTGAAAGCTTGGTCGCAAATGGGTCTTCCAAATGGACAATGACCCAAGCATACTTCCAAAGTTGTGGCAAAATGGCTTAAGGACAACAAAGTCAATGTATTGGAGTGACCATCACAAAGCCCTTAGTTCAATCCTATAGAAAATTTGTGGGCAGAACTGAAAAAGCGTGTGTGAGCAAGGAGGCCTACAAACCTGACTCAGTTACACCAGCTCTGTCAGGAGGAATGGGCCAAAATTCACCCAACTTATTGTGGGAAGCTTGTGGAAGGCAACCCGTAACGTTTGACCCAAGTTAAATAATGCAAAGGCAATTCTGCCAAATACTAATTGAGTGTATTTAAGTTTCTGACGCACTGGGAATGTGATGAAAGAAATAAAAGCTGAAATAAATCATTCTCTTGTCATGCCCTGGCCATAGAGAGGCTTTTTATTCTCTATTTTGGTTAGGCCACGGTGTGACTAGGGTGGGCGTTCTATGTTCTTTTTTCTATGTTTTTGTATTTCTTTGTTTTTGGCTGGGTATGGTTCTCACTCAGGGACAGCTGTCTGTCGTTGTCTCTGATTGAGAACAATACTTAGGTAGCTCTTGCCCACATGGGCTTTGTGGGTAGGTATTTTCTTTTTAGGGTGTTTTGCACCTGACGGAGCTGTTTCGGTTGTTTCTTTTGTTCCTTGTTGTATTTAGTGTTCAGTTTATTAAGATAATGATGAACACTTACCACGCTGCATCTTGGTCCTCACCTTCTTCCACCAATGGTCGTTACATCTCTCTGCTATTATTCTGACATTTCACATTCTTAAAATAAAGTGTGGATCCTAAGTGACCTAAGACAGGGAATTTTTACTAGGATTAAATGTCAGGAATTGAGAAAAACTGAGTTTAAATGTATTTGGCTAAGGTGTATATAAACTTCCGACTTCAACTGTATATATGGACACTACTGTTCAAAAGTTTGGGGTCACTTAGAAATGTCCTTGTTTTTGAAAGAAAAACACATGAACATCAAATTGTTCAGAAATACAGTGAAGACATTGTTAATGTTGTAAATGACTACTGTACCCTGGCAATCTGTGTGAAATGTTGACTAACTAACAAACTAACCTGTTAACAAACCTGTTAACTAATGTTTTCCCTCTACAGTATGTGGTTAATTTTCAGTATGAGAGAAGTAGGTGTAAATGAGGTGTTGTCCAAGTGTAGCTGGAGCTGGGCCTGGCTTAAACTGGATGCCTCTATAGAGGTGAAAGGAACACAACACACTTTCCCTTTTTCTCACTTCTGCTGGCACATTGTAGAACAGATGTCCACAGGCAGACAGTGTCCAATGTAATAATGTGCAGTGTAGCCCAAATATATTGTATGTGTTGTGTTGAACTTGACAGTAACACATGTGAGTGAGGGGAGATTATATATTTTAAAACTCTGTGAACGTTATTTTTGCACACATGTAGCCTTGTGCACTTGATCGATGTCTGCTGTAGTGGCCACTATAATAGAACAAAAATAGAATGTCTGTTTGTTTCATTCTATTTCTACTTTAAGATGTGTTTTCCCCAAGTGCAATATTTAGATGTGTGTGGTCACAAGCATTCTATTATAAAGGCTGTCATGGCTAACTGCAATATTAGTGGATTGTTTTTTCTCAAGACTCGAGTGTCATTTGCAGTAAAGTCTAGGCAACAAATAACATTGGATTGCTTTCTTTACATGTTGTAGCTGTGAGTTAGGTTCACATTAACCACTTTTTATTTTACACACAGAGACAGATCATGTAGATCATATAATTTGTTGTTTAATTAGTTAAAACCTGCATTTCCCCCTAGCAGGGATGTTTTGTATGTTTCAGTGTAACAACAAACAAGTGTCACCTTTTTGGGCCCTCACCAGTTTGCATCCTTGTTCATGAGGTGTTCACCGGGAATGCATTTCAATTAACAGGTGTGCCTTGTTAAAAGTTCATTTGTGGAATTTATTTCCTTCTTAATGCGTTTGAGCCAATCAGTGTTGTGACAAGTTCAGGGTGGTATACAGAAGATAGCCTTATTTGGTAAAATACCAAGTCCATATTATGGCAAGAACAGCTCAAATAAGCAAAGAGAAACGACAGTTCATCACTACTTTAAGACATGAAGGTCAGTCAATGCGGAACATTTCAAGAACTGAAGTGCTGTCGCAAAACCCATCAAGCGTTATGATGAAACTGGCTCTCATGAGGACCACCACAGGAAAGGAAGACCCAGAGTTACCTCTGCTGCAGAGGATAAGTTCATTAGAGTTACCAGCCTCCGAAATTGCAGCCCAAATAAATGCTTCACAGAGTTCAAGTAACAGACACATCTCAACATCAACTGTTCAGAGGAGACTGTGTGAATCAGGCCTTCATGGTTGAATTGCTGCCAAAAAAACACTACTAAAGGACACCAATAAGAAGAAGAGACTTGCTTGGGCCTAGGAACACACGCAATGGCCATTCAATCGGTGGAAATTTGTCCTTCGGTCTGATGAGTCCAAATTTGAGATTTGTGGTTCCAACTGCCGTGCCTTTGTGAGACGCAGAGTAGGTGAATGGATGATCTCTTCATGTGTCGTTCCCACCGTGAAGCATAGAGGAGGAGGTGTGATGATGTGGGGGTGCTTTGCTGGTGATACTGTCAGTGATTTATTTAGAATTCAAGGCACATTTAACCAGATTGGCTACCACAGCATTCTGCCTGCGATATGCCATCCCATCTGGTTTGCACTTAGTGGGACTATCATTTGTTTTTCAACATAACAATGACCCATCACACCTCCAGGCTGTGTATGGGCTATTTGACCAAGAACGAGATTGATTGACTGTTGTTGGAAAAGCATTCCAGGTGATGCTGGTTGAGAGAATGCCAAGAGTGTGCAAATCTGTCATCAAGGCAAAAGGGTGGCTACTTTGATCTAAAATCTAAAATATATTTTGATTTGTTTAACACTTTTTTGGTAACTTTGTGATTTCATATGTGTTATTTCATGCATTCGTTAATAAAAACGATACACATTCAGAGAGAGCGAGACAGAGGGAGGGGAGAAACATCACAGATAAGTGAGACAGAAATGCAATTCGATTGCCATTCTTTCATTGTTTACCAGTCCAGTCAAGAAAACAGTACATTACACTGTATGTATACGGTACATTCAGAGGGAGAAGGAGAGAGAGACGGACAACAGAAACACAACAACACAACCAAAAGACTGCTCAACATAAATCTGACTTGGATTGTCAGTCTCTCGTTGTTTAGCGGTCTTGATGAGCAGTTTAATTACAGCGTATGTCATTATGTACCATGGAACACAACTTTTTTCAGATTGGACAAGCAGTCACAACACTTCATCAGATGAATACAGTACAGGTTTACATTGCAGAAAGAACTATGGTGGCTCTCAGTAGAGCTGTAACAGCCCTGTGGAGTAGAGACAATGACATGTACTGTAGTTAGATGTTAGAGAGAGGGAGAGAGGAAGCCTGGGAGATGACTCATACTGTAGGGAGGAATGGAGAGAGAGAAAGAGAAAGAAAGAGAGAGCAAGACAAAGCTAGAAAGAGAGGTTTAAGACAGGGAAGCCATGAGGGACTGGGAGATGGGGTGAGACTCTATGGGTTAAATCGTAAGGGTTTAATCTACCTCTCTTCTCCTCCTGAATCAGCTCATGTCTCACTCCCTCGTTCCCCCTCTATCTCCTCTCTCCATTGTTGAAATCTTTTTCTCACTATTTTCCTAATCTTTCTATGTCTCGATGTCTTAATGCTCCCTCGATCTCCAACTAGTTATCCTTGTCTTCAGTTGAAGGAGAACGAGAAACCATATCAAACACACCATCAGAAATTGTAGATCGTAGTAGCTGGAGAACAATTTAACTTTTAGGCCTAGCTACTAATTTTACCACAAAAACTCCAATGAGTGAAATGCACCTCTCTGTCTCTACATGGCCCCTTTAAACAGTTTATTCTCAGTTTGTGTATAATGACGCTGTAGGTATCTACTGTAACAACAATCTAACAACAACACAGCTGTGGGCTTGTAACAAAATGTGATGTTATAGGTTTGTATTGATGCTTATGCACCCTTCTCTCTCTCCCCCCCATCTCTCTCCCTCTCGCTCCCCCTTTCCCTTCCTCCCTCCCTCCTTCTCCTACCCCAGTGTGGACAGCGCGTTTCTCCCAGGAGCCAGCGGACCAGTCGGTGGTGCTGGGCCAGAGGGTGATTCTGTCCTGTGTTGTGTTTAACTACTCGGGCATTGTGCAGTGGACCAAGGATGGACTGGCCCTGGGCATCGGAGAGGACCTCAGGGGTGAGACTACAACAACTCTAAGACCTCTCCTCCCCCCTGACAACACCCAACAACACCCAACACCCATCATTTATAGTCGCCCTGCTTACAAGGCCTCTCTGTATATCGCCCTGTCTGTCATTCTATGCTGTTGTGGAGTTTACCTTTTCTCTACCACCTCTCCCCCTCTTTCTATCTCTACCCTCCCCCTCTTTCTCTCTCTTTCTCTTTGTCTCTCTCCCTCTTTGTCTCTCTCTTTCTTTCTCTATGCCAGGCTCTCTCTCTATCTGTCCATCAATTTCTCTATACCTATGCCTATCTCTATCACAAACACACATGTTCTATCTGTAAGAAATAAGGCTTGTTGAAAATACAAAAAAATGTAAACTCGTTGCTTTTCTCACATTCTTTCTCTTCCTGCTTCATTCCCTCTTTCTCCCTCTATTCATTCCCTCTATCTCCCCTTCTCTCTCTCTCTCTCTCTCTCTCTATCTCTCTCTCTCTCTCTCTCTCTCTCTGCCTCTGTTCAACCCCTCACTGATTCTTCATTCTCTCTCCCCCTCTCCCCCCTCTGCCGCTCTTTTCCTCTCCTTCACACTCGCTCTTCTTCCCTCTCTTTGTCTCTGCTTTTCCTCAAACACTCTCTCATTTCTCTCTCTCTCCCTCCCTTCCTCTGCTGCTCCTCTTCATCTGTCCTCTCACCATTCCTTTCCCTCTCTATCTCTCTCTCTCTCTCTCTCCCTCTTTCTCTCTCTCTCTCTCTCTCTCTCTCTCTCTCTCTCTCTCTCTCTTTGTCTCCCTCTCTTTCAATCATATTGATACTGTAATGGTTCAGTGCTTCAAGCCAAAGCTTTTAAATAGAAACATGTGAATGAACACTGGTTCCATCATACACATGCTCCCTCTCTCCCTCGCTCTCTCTCACCCTGCCTCTCTCCCTCGCTCCTTCGCTCTCTCTCACCCTGCCTCTCTCCCTCTCCCCCTCTCTCCCTCTCTCTCACCCTGCCTCTCTCCCTCTCTCCCTCTCTCCCTCTCTCTCACCCTGCCTCTCTCCCTCGCTCCTTCGCTCTCTCTCTCCCTCGCTGCCTTGATCTCTTTCCCTCTCCCTTTCATAAGCTTTCGCTCTCTCGACATTTCACATGCAAATGCATGCATAGACAACATACAGACACACATGATATGTCAGGTACAAGGACACACAAGGTTATGGGAGGCTAAGCTCATTTGAAGCATATGGATATACATACAGTGCATTCTACTGTGACAGAATGATTCCGATGGCATTTATTTGTGAAGAGAAAGGACATGAAATCTTCACCAGCATTTCTGTCCGTTTGGAGTCCTCCAAAACGTTGTTGTCATAATGCATGCATTCTTTTCTCTTGCTGGTGAAAGAGAGCATGGCTGCCACCTGCTGGTAAGAATGTATAGCACCACATGAGCTGTGTGAGCGCTAGAAGAGAGAGCAATAGAAGGGGGGGAAGGGAGGGGGAGAGAGAGAGAGAGAGCGCATACATACGAATATGTGCATGGTTGTGTTCTTTGTTTATCATTACCTTAAATACATTCCAAATGAGCCTGCCCTGCTCATTTATCGTTTAACCAGCCTCCACTGACTGTCCCTATGTCTGACTCTCTCTCCGTTCCCCCCAGCCTGGCCGAGGTACCGTGTGTTGCGGGTGCAGGAGCTGGGCCAGTATAACCTGGAGATCATCTCATCTGAACTGTCTGATGACTCCCTGTACGAGTGTCAGGCCCCAGACGCTGCGCTACGTTCGAGAAGAGCCAAACTCACCGTCCTCAGTAAGATACAGCAACTGCGTGTGTGTGTGTGTGTGTGTGTGTGTGTGTGTGTGTGTGTGTGTGTGTGTGTGTGTGTGTGTGTGTGTGTGTGTTTGTGTGGTTGTGTGTGTGTTTGTGTGGTTGTGTGTGTGTTTGTGTGGTTGTGTGTGTGTTTGTGTGGTTGTGTGTGTGTTTGTGTGGTTGTGTGTGTGTATGCGTGTGTATTTCAGTACATGCATGTGTTTAACCCCCCTGTCCTATCTCCAGTCCCCCCAGATGACCCAGTGATAGACGGGGCCCCTGAGGTGCTGCTGAATGCAGGGGACCACTATAACCTGAGCTGTGTGTCCCGCGGGGCCAAGCCCCCTGCCATGATAGAGTGGCAGAAAGATGGGATCCCTGTAGATGGAGCAGTCAGCACCACCGTGAGTCAATGAAACAAGCGTGTACACATACAAACACATAGTATTATAACACCCACATGCACACACACACATACACACACACGTACATATCGCACGCATGCACGCACACACACACACACACTCACTCAAATCCATACACACAGTGACTGACTTTGTTACTCCTACCTTTTCTCATCGTTGTATTGGCTGTCGTCTCTTGAGTCCATCGTTACCCCTCTCTTGACCATTTCTGTCCCTCCCATCCTCGTTCCTTCTTTCCCTCCCTCCATCTCTCTCCATCAGGAGGTGCTCCCGGACAGGAAGAGGGTGACGACCCACAGCTTCCTGCCCATCCACCCAGTGGACACAGACACAGGGAGGAACTACAGCTGTGTGGCCAGTAACCTGGCTATCCCCGCCGGGAAACGCACCACCGTCACCCTCAACGTACACCGTAAGTCACCCTCAACGTACACCGTAATTCACCCTCAACGTACACCGTAAGTCACCCTCAACGTACACCGTAAGTCACCCTCAACGTACACCGTAAGTCACCCTCAACGTACACCGTAAGTCACCCTCAACGTACACCGTAAGTCACCCTCAAAGGAATTCGATGAAGACTTGTTCATAACCTTCCCCTTAGCTTGACATAGTTCTTATGACAGACTGTGATGACTGAATATCTGATGTTATTCACAGACAACAGCTCCTAATGAAAACCAGTACATCACTTAGATCACTGCCCAGGACCCTTGAGGGGGTTCTTGAGGGGGTCCTCTCTTTTTCCTCTCTGCCCCCCTCCTCTCTCCTTCTCTCTGTTATTTGCTTATGTTGTCGGTGTGCCTCATTATCCCCGTGTGTCCTCTCTTTCCAGACCCCCCTACGGTGACACTGTCCATCGAGCCTCGCTCCGTCTTAGAGGGGGACAGAGTTACCTTCACCTGCGCCGCCTCCGCCAACCCTCCTATCATGGGATACATGTATGTCCTCTAGCTACCTACAGTATCTGTTCACCTTTCTGTCTGTCTCCAGTATATGTCCACCTGCCTCTCTCTCTAGCTGTGCATTAGTCTGGCTGGATAGTTGTGTTTATCTACAGTACCAGTCCAAAGCTTTAACACACCTACTCATTCAAGATTTTTTATTCATTTTTACTATAAGCATTCCTCATGAAGCTGGTTGAGAGAATGCCAAGAGTGTGCAAAGTTGTCATCAAGGCAAAGGGTGGCTACTTTGAAGAATCTCAAATATAAAATATATTTTGATTTCTTTAAACACTTTTTTGGTTACTACATGATTCCATATGTGTTATTTCATAGTTTTGATGTCTTCACTATTATTCTACAATGTAGAAAATAGTAAAATATAAAGAAAAACCCTTGAATGAGTAGGTTTGTCCAAACTTTTGACTGGTACTGTGTTTGGGTAGTTACATGTGTAGTCGTGGTGACCAAGTGTTTGGCCAATGTGGGAACCAAACCTGGCAGTACATGTTTATTCATACAATATGTGTGTTCTTTCTCAGGTGGGCTAAAGGTGGAGTGATCCTGCAGGGGGCCAGAGAGAGTGTGTTCACCACCAAAGCTGACCATTCCTTCTTCACTGAGCCAGTGTCCTGCTCAGTGTTCAACGCCGTGGGCAAAACCAACGTCAGCATCCTGGTCGATGTACACTGTGAGTCTAACTAGACCTCCATGGCTGGCAAATAGCATCTGTCTGTCTCTCTGTCGGTCTCTTTCTGTCTCTCTCTCTGTCTGTGTGTCTGTCTATCTCTCTGTCTGTCTGTCTGTCTGTCTGTCTCTCTGTCTCTCTGTCTGTCTGTCTGTCTGTCTGTCTGTCTGTCTGTCTGTCTGTCTGTCTGTCTGTCTGTCTTTCATTTCTCTTTACGTGGTCATTTTTGTACTGTATTTGACTTTGTTATCAGTAGCTGACCTGGTTAAATAAAAGTCCCCCCTCTCTCTCTCTCTCTCTCTCTCTCTCCCTCCCCCCCTCTCCCCAGTTGGTCCTATTCTGGTAGTGGAGCCCAGGCCAGTGACAGTGGACATAGACTCTGATGTCACTCTGAACTGCAAATGGGCCGGCAACCCTCCTCTAACACTTACCTGGACCAAGAAGGGCTCCAATATGGTGAGGACCAGTTCTCTCTTCCTTCTGTCGCTCTCTTTATCTTCATAGACTCCCTTTCTTTTATATCCTTCTGTCTCTCTCAGTCTCTCTATTCTCTTTCGCCCCCCCTGCTCTGTCCGTCTCTTTCTCCTGGCTTTTTCCTGATGCTCCCTCGCTCCTCTCCTCCATTTGTCTTTCCCACTACTTCACCTCTATTTTATTCTCTTTTGCATTCCTTCTGTGTCCATCTCTCTTTTTCTCTCTCGTTGTGTAGGTCCTCAATAACAACAACCATCCCGTCCCGCCTTTCTTGTCTATCCCTTGTCTGTCTCCTTTCTTCTTATCTCTCATTTCTTTCTTTCTCAAGTATTTCTCTTTTAATATCTAAAAAAGTAGAACGGCATCTGGCCACATCATCGCACTCCCCCTTTCTTCTGTCCACATCGTTCTCTCTGTTTGTTCCTGACTCTGTTTGTTCCTCTCTCTGTTTGTTCCTCTCTCTCTGTTTGTTCCTGACTCTGTTTGTTCCTCTCTCTGTTTGTTCCTCTCTCTCTGTTAGTTCTTCTCTCTCTGTTTGTTCCTCTCTCTCTGTTTGTTCCTCTCTCTCTGTTTGTTCCTGACTCTGTTTGTTGCTCTCTCTCTGTTAGTTCTTCTCTCTCTGTTTGTTCCTCTCTCTCTGTTAGTTCTTCTCTCTCTGTTTGTTCCTGACTCTGTTTGTTCCTCTCTCTCTGTTTGTTCCTGACTCTGTTTGTTCCTCTCTCTGTTTGTTCCTCTCTCTCTGTTTGTTCCTCTCTCTCTGTTAGTTCTTCTCTCTCTGTTTGTTCCTCTCTCTGTTTGTTCCTCTCTCTCTGTTTGTTCCTCTCTCTCTGTTTGTTTCTCTCTGTTTGTTCCTCTCTCTCTGTTTGTTCCTCTCTCTCTGTTTGTTCCTCTCTCTCTGTTTGTTCCTCTCTCTCTGTTTGTTACTCTCTCTATGTTTGTTCCTCTCTCTCTGTTTGTTCCTCTCTCTCTGTTTGTTCCTCTCTCTATGTTTGTTCCTCTCTCTCTGTTTGTTCCTCTCTCTCTCTGTTTATTCTTGACTCTGTTTGTTCCTCTCTCTCTGTTTGTTCCTGACTCTGTTTGTTCTTGACTCTGTTTGTTCCTCTCTCTCTGTTTGTTCCTCTTTCTCTGTTTGTTCCTCTCTCTCTGTTTGTTCCTGACTCTGTTTGTTCCTCTCTCTCTGTTTGTTCCTGACTCTGCTTGTTCCTCTCTCTCTGTTAGTTCTTCTCTCTCTGTTTGTTCCTCTCTCTCTGTTTGTTCCTCTCTCTCTGTTTGTTCCGGACTCTGTTTGTTCCTCTCTCTCTGTTAGTTCTTCTCTCTCTGTTAGTTCCTCTCTCTCTGTTAGTTCTTCTCTCTCTGTTTGTTCCTCTCTCTGTTTGTTCCTCTCTCTCTGTTTGTTCTTCTCTCTCTGTTTGTTCCTCTCTCTCTGTTTGTTACTCTCTCTATGTTTGTTCCTCTCTCTCTGTTTGTTCCTCTCTCTCTGTTTGTTCCTCTCTCTATGTTTGTTCCTCTCTCTCTGTTTGTTCCTCTCTCTCTCTGTTTATTCTTGACTCTGTTTGTTCCTCTCTCTCTGTTTGTTCCTGACTCTGTTTGTTCTTGACTCTGTTTGTTCCTCTCTCTCTCTGTTTGTTCCTCTTTCTCTGTTTGTTCCTCTCTCTCTGTTTGTTCCTGACTCTATTTGTTCCTCTCTCTCTGTTTGTTCCTGACTCTGCTTGTTCCTCTCTCTCTGTTTGTTCTTGACTCTGTTTGTTCCTCTCTCTCTTTTTGTTCTTGACTCTGTTTGTTCCTCTCTCACTCTGTTTGTTCCTCTCTCTCTGTTTGTTCCTCTCTCTCTGTTTGTTCCTGACTCTGTTTGTTCCTCTCTCTCTGTTTGTTCCTCTCTCTCTGTTTGTTCCTCTCTCTCTCTGTTTGTTCCTCTCTCTCTCTGTTTGTTCCTGACTCTGTTTGTTCCTCTCTCTCTGTTTGTTCCTCTCTCTCTGTTTGTTCCTCTCTCTCTGTTTGTTCCTGACTCTGTTTGTTCCTCTCTCTCTGTTTGTTCCTCTCTCTCTGTTTGTTCCTCTCTCTCTCTGTTTGTTCCTGACTCTGTGTGTTCCTCTCTCTCTGTTTGTTCCTGACTCTGTTTGTTCCTCTCTCTCTGTTTGTTCCTCTTTCTCTGTTTGTTCCTCTCTCTCTCTCTGTTTGTTACTCTCTCTCTGTTTGTTCCTCTCTCTCTGTTTGTTCCTCTCTCTCTGTTTGTTACTCTCTCTCTGTTTGTTCCTCTCTCTCTGTTTGTTCCTCTCTCTCTGTTTGTTATTCTTTCTCTGTTTGTTCCTGACTCTGTTTGTTCCTCTCTCTCTGTTTGTTACTCTCTCTCTGTTTGTTCCTCTCTCTCTGTTTGTTCCTGACTCTGTTTGTTCCTCTCTCTCTGTTTGTTACTCTCTCTCTGTTTGTTCCTCTCACTGTTTGTTCCTGACTCTGTTTGTTCCTCTCTCTCTGTTTGTTCCTCTCTCTCTGTTTGTTCCTGACTCTGTTTGTTCCTCTCTCTCTGTTTGTTCCTCTCTCTCTGTTTGTTCCTCTCTCTCTCTGTTTGTTCCTGACTCTGTTTGTTCCTCTCTCTCTGTTTGTTCCTCTTTCTCTGTTTGTTCCTGACTCTGTTTGTTCCTCTTTCTCTGTTTGTTCCTCTCTCTCTGTTTGTTCCTGACTCTGTTTGTTCCTCTCTCTCTGTTTGTTCCTGACTCTGTTTGTTCCTCTCTCTCTGTTTGTTCCTGACTCTGTTTGTTCCTCTCTCTCTGTTTGTTCCTGACTCTCTGTTTGTTCCTCTCTCTCTCCATCCCGTGTGTAGGTCCTTAGTAATAACAACCAGCTGTTCCTGAAGTCAGTGAGCCAGGCGGACGCTGGGCAGTACGTGTGTAAGGCCATCGTCCCCAGGATCGGAGTGGGAGAGACAGAGGTCACGCTCACTGTCAACGGTAATGAACACCACACATCACACAAGAATAGATAAGCTTGAGTTTATGGTTCAAATGAGTGTGATGATTGGATGTAGGCTTTAATACTGCTATGAAGACCGGAGTGTGCAACTTTTATTTCAAACTATTCCTTGGTGTAGTATTTATTCTTGTTTATACATGGAGCGGAATGTACCACCCCTCACTCATTCTCACGCTCACTCTGTTTATCTCTTCCTATCCAGGTCCCCCCATCATCTCCAGTGAGCCCGTCCAGTATGCGGTGAGGGGGGAGAGAGGAGAGGTCAAATGCTACATCGCCAGCACACCTCCACCGGACAAGATTGTAAGTTGACAGTCGATACTGTACAAACTCTACTGCAAGCTTTTACATGACCACCTATACGTTATCGCCATGAGATTACCACCTGTACATTATCGTCGTGGGATTACCACCTATACATTATCGTCATGGGATTACCACATATACATTATCGTCGTGGGATTGCCACCTGTACATTATGGTCGTGAGATTACCACCTATACCTTATCATCATGAGATTACCACCTATACATTATCGTCGTGGGATTGCCACCTGTACATTATGGTCGTGAGATTACCACCTATACTTTATCGTCATGAGATTACCACCTATACATTATCGTCGTGAGATTACCACCTATACATTATCGTCGTGGGATTGCCACCTGTACATTATGGTCGTGAGATTACCACCTATACCTTATCGTCATGAGATTACCACCTATACATTATCGTCGTGGGATTGCCACCTGTACATTTTCGTCGTGGGATTACTTTATCGTCATGAGACTGACATGGTCGACACTCTAGCAGCGGTTCCCAATCTCTTTCTGTTTTATGGCAGCCGCCAAAATCTTTACGAATTGTCCTGAGACCCACCAAGGAAACAAGATTTCTAGTCGAGGGACACTTCTAGTGCAGCCGGTCAGTGTCTGAAACCAGCTGATATCTCCTCTCCTCCACTCGTCTCTCTGGTCCGGATGCTCTCAGGCAGTGGCTGCATCTGAAATGGCACCCTTCTCCCTACATAGTGCACCCTATGTGCCCTGGTCAAAAGTAGTGCACTGTACAGGGAATAAGGTGCTATTTGTGACACAGTCTGTGTGTAGTTGGTCTCTCCTCTCCTCTCTAAGCCTTGTGAGTTTGATTCTCTCTGATGCAGCAGCTTACTGTGCGTCCTTAATGCAGGGACAGAAAAGCGGTTATAAAATATGAAGGACTGGAACAGTTGTCCCGGGTAAATGCCTCCACCAGAGTTTCCTGTTTTTCAGAATAAATGGTAGATTACAGGAACATGTGGCCTCATGCATTTTTAAATACTCTTTCATACTTCAGTGTGAATAATAGTTTTTAGCGGGTTAGAAGTTGCTGAAGTGTGTAAGATTCTCACCAGCTCTAAAACCACTACGTGTTACTCTATAGTCCAAGGATAAAGAGATAGAGAGGCTTGGAACAGTTGCTGTTGGTAGTGTGTGAATCTCATTCTGTGTGCGTTGTAAGTGTGCGTGAATGTGTTTTTAATAGTTGCATGTGCTTGTTGTTTACTTCAGTACGTCTGTGTGTACGTCTTTGTATGCCCAGTTGTGTGTACAGTGTGCCTGCATGTGTAAAACATGAATATGTCAAATATGTATATGCCTAATGCATATGTATGTGTGTGTCAGTACACATAATTCAATGGAGTCCATATGGGTGTGTTAACTTGCATCTGTCTGCCTGCCTGTCTGCCTGCCTGTCTGTCTGTCTGTCTGTTTGTCTGTCTGTCTGTTTGTCTGTCTGTCTGTCTGTCTGTGTTTTAGGTGTGGGCGTGGAAAGAGAACGTGTGGGAGAAGGAGAAGGGGACTCTGTTGGAGAGGTACACGGTGGAGCAGAGTAAACCTCTGTCTGAGGGAGGGGCTGTCCTCTCCACCCTCACCATCAACAACGTCATGGAGGCTGACTTCCTGTCCACCTACAACTGTACTGCCTGGAACGCCTTCGGACCCGGGACCATGATCATCACCCTGGAGGAGACTGGTATGACCAGAGACAAACAGCAACAACAGCAACAACAATAACCACCATTATCACCATTATATTCACCACAATTATATTCATCACCATTATATTCACCACCATTATATACATCCCCATTATATTCATTCTCCTAACTTGATACAACAACAACAATAACCACCATATATACTCATGCCTGCTCTATTACAATGTTTTAGCTGAATCTGCATGTTGTATTGTGTTGAATACTGTTTCTCTCTCTCCTTCTCTCTCTCCGTTCCTCTATCTCTCCTCCCCCCATTCTCTCTGTCTCTTTCCCTCCCCCTTTCCTTCCTCCCTCCTCTCTACCCCCCCTCTCGATCTCCCCATTCTTCTCTCCCTTCATTCCTCTCTCCTCTCTTCCCTCTCTCAGAGGAGGTCCCAGTGGGTATAATAGCAGGAGGGACTGTTGGCTGCACCATCCTGCTGTTCCTGTGTTTACTAGTCCTGGTGCTCATCTTCTACCGGCAGCACAAAGGCAGTGAGTG
The DNA here is from genome assembly GCF_057628025.1 of Oncorhynchus mykiss. NCBI lineage: Eukaryota > Metazoa > Chordata > Actinopteri > Salmoniformes > Salmonidae > Oncorhynchus > Oncorhynchus mykiss. The sequence continues at coordinate 22,919,391 of NC_143030.1, forward strand.
ACACACAGTCAAACCATCTATAAAGTATCAAACACACACCAATACATGTTTCAGATGCCCTTGCCCTAAAAACACCATACACCTGTCTTGAGATATCTACCCTGTACCCCCACACATTATCTCAGTACCGGTACCCCCTGTATAGAGCCGTGTTATTTAGATCTGTTACTTTCTCTTCTTTTTCTCTTTTTCTTCTACTTTGGTCCCCCTCTTATGTTGGATTCCTCCCCACCTTTGTTGTTTTTTCGTTGTTTGATGGTTTAGTTTCTGCCCTCTTCTCTCCTTCCTCTAAGCCCTTTTGTCGTCAGATATCTAACCCATACCCTCGTTATTGTTATTTTATTGTGTTACTATTTTTATTGATTTTTTACTTTAGTATATTTAGTTAATATTTTCTGAACTGCATTGTTGGTTAAGGCCTTGTAAGTAAGCATTTCACAGTAAGATATACGCCTGTTGTATTAGGCGTATGTGTCAAATACAATTTGATTCGATTTTTGATTTGATATCAATATATGACCCCATTATTCGCATAACCTACATGCACGTATACATACGGTATACATATTGTATCTATCTAAATCAATATACCCTGACATATCCAGCAGTATTCAACTGTGTGCTGTGCTGTTGTGCCGTGCTTCCAGGTCGTCGCGGGGTCACGCTGGGTAAGCCAGACATCAAGGTAGAGACAATAAACAAGGAGACCCACAGTCTGGAGGAGGACTCCGGCAGTGTTTCCACGGCATCACGCATGGTCAAGGCCATGTACTCGGTGAGTTGCCATGACAACGGGTCAGCAGGTTGCCTTGAACTTTCCTACCTTTGGTTTATGTTACCCAAGTTTCCCCTCAGGGGATCAATAAAGTTTATTCAATCATTCCAACGATGCCTGAACTCGGAAGCTCTCACATTACACAACCAACCTCTTAGGAGAAATGCACAAATTATTTTGACCTCTCAATTGTATCAACTTTTGCTGTTCTATCTTTTCAATCACAATACTCACATTTTTAACACTTATGATGACCCTTTTTCAACTTTAATTTAGATCTGTCACTTTCTCTTCTTTTTCTCTTTTTCTTCTACTTTGGTCCCCCTCTTATGTTGGATTCCTCCCCACCTTTGTTGTTTTTTCGTTGTTTGATGGTTTAGTTTCTGCCCTCTTCTGTGCCCTTCTCTCCCTCCTCTCAGCCCTTTAAAGACGATATAGAACTGAAACAGGACCTACGCAGCGACACTCTAGACACACGCCAGGAGTACGACCTTAAGGTGATCTCATCACACACAAACACACACGCGCCCACGTACGCACCCACGCACACATTCACACGGACACCCACACACACCTTAGCTACAATATGTCTTCTTCTCTCTCTCCAGGATCCCACCAACGGCTACTACAACGTGCGAGCCTCCACCCACGACGAGGGCCGTCCCGCCTCCCGCTCCATGCACTACTCCGACTACCGGCCCTCCAACACCCCAGGGGGCGCTGCCTCCATAAGCAGCAGTGTTGGAGGATCAGGGGCCACGGCCAGCGGAGGAGGCCCTCCAGGCCCAGGGCCCCTCAACACCCCTGGCCGCCCCAGCTGCTACGACCCCCGTCCCCCCTCCAGACTGTCCCATAACAGCTATGCTCAGTTTAACACATTCACCCGGGCTGGGCAGAGCCAGCCGCCCCCTCCCAACCCCCCGCCGCAGACCAGCGACTTCCCTGGGGACTGCAGCCTGTTGGACTCCTCTCAACTGGCATACGACAACTACGGCTATCCCTCTCACCCCTATACCCCCTACCGCATGGGATTCGCCCCGCCCACTCTGGCTCCCTTGGAAGTCGGTCCGTCCTATGAGATGTACGGGGTGGGGCCAGGGGTGGGCCCTGTGCCAGGGGTGGGGCCTGGTGTGGGGGTGGGGCCTGGGGCAGCTCCGTCAGGGTCAGAGACTGGACTGGGGAAGTATGGAAGCTCGACCCGCTTCTCCTATACCTCGCAGCATTCTGACTACGGCCACAGAGGGCACACACAGAGGATGCAGACACATGTGTGAGATACAGTTCATTCTCACGTAGAGGGTGAGGGTGCATTCTCATACACACTGTCACTCAGACGCACACACACATTCACATTCTCAAACATACACACACAAACACACTTGAGCGTACACAGACACACACACACTGAGACACACATGCAGACAGACACACACACACACATACACACACACACACACACACACACACACACACACACACAGGAGTTAGGATTTGCCCACGAGACAGGGAGGGTATGAGAAAGAGAGATAGTCCAGATCAGTGGAAAATAGAGAGTATCCCAATGAGACAGAGGGGAATTCCTTGTAATCAGAATTCCAACACTCCCAGTGTTCAATTCTTCGCTCTGAAAGAGCAGAAAGCGAAAGTCACAATCAAGACCAGAGAAAATAGGACTAGAGAGAACAAGAGATCTTTAGATCTTAATTGTCAAAATGAATAGCAGAAGTGCTATGAATTTAGACTGTAATGAGTGACGAGAGGGGGGGGGGGGGGGGGGGGGGGGGGTGTTACAGGCAATTTATTCCATATACGATTGCCAAATATTAAAGTTAAGGCATATCATGGAGAAATTGACCATCAAATATGGTACCTTCGCTCGTTCGTTGGGCGGGAGAAACCTCAACCAATGAGGAGTAATGACTGTCCGCCATTTTGTTTTAGCTGGTTGTTGTTTTATACAGTGATCTTAGAGCACATATATATCCCAGAATGCTTTACTTCATTGGCGCCATTGGTGCTGGTTAGTGGGGCCATGGTACGTTTTGCACTGCATTACAAACAGTATTCATTGCTTAGACATCCGTTATCTATATCTATAGCTGTATTATATATGTCTGTTTTTATTTGCACACCAACAAACTAGAGCTTTGTATTCTATTTTTTAACATTTTACTGAATTATTTTTGTCATATTTCTGTGAAGGAGGTGTCTGTGGACCAAAATGTTCTAACTTGAGAGGGTTTAGTATTTGTTTGGGTGATATTCACCCCAACAAACAAAGAGAAACATGAAGAAGTATTTGTTGACCTGTTTCTGTCAGCCAATGATGACTGGCAGAATTCAGGAAGGGGGAGTATATACAGGAACCTTTTTACCAAGTGTCCATGTTGATCTTTATTTTGATGTAAATCTTGGGTTACAAGCATTTATGCAGTAGATAGCATGCAGGAGGTCCTTATATTGGCAGGTGTTGTGTGTTGCTAGGCCTACCAAGGGTTTAGGTATTGAGGCAGTTCCGGGCATATGGAACTATAAGCCTGGTAGCCTGGGATCCAAACTGAAATCGCTTTGTTACACCATTTATATGAATATACTACATCATTGATATGATGAAACATAGCAAATTCAGCTTGGATCCAGGCTATAAGCCTTAGCCTGGTGCCCCCTGCTGAAATAGAAAGAGGTGATGTGGTAGCCTGGTCCCAGGTCTATTTGTGCTGTCTTGCCTACTCCTGTGGTCATTGTCACACTTGCGAACAAACAGAGCTGGGACCATGGCTAGTGAGATGGTGTGTACAGAGGTTTAGAAGAGAGTGGCCTTAGGGAACATGTGGTAAACACTTTCATTACTCATACACAATCAGCCATGATGACGAGGCCTGAGGAGAATGTGTATAGAAAGGGGCAATGAAGGTTTTTCTACAGTATTGACATATAGTGGTGTGTGATTGTGTGAATGTGTATGGGTGAAAGAAAGAATGAGCAAAAGGGAGATAGAGAGAGAGTGTGTGTGTGTGTGTGTGTGTGTGTGTGTGTGCACATCTATTTGTACAGTGTTTGTATAGATGTGTGAATGGCTGTGTGTGTATGTAACACATAGACATACCGTACTCTACCTGCGTGTGTGTGTGTGAATATTGTATGCGTGTGTGTATGTCTGTATGTGTTTATGTGTGTGAGTGTTTTAGTAATACAGCATTTCCCTAACTCGGTCCTGGGGCGGATGTTTGGGTTTTCTGCCCTAGTACTACACAACTGATTCAAATAACCAAGTCATCATCAAGCTTTGATTATTTGAATCAGCTGTGTAGTGTTAGGTGCAAAAACCAAAACATGCCCCCTTTGGGGTCCCGAGGACCGAGTTTGGAAAACGCTGCATTAATCTGTCCATATCATTTCTCTTCGCAATCCTGTTCCAATACTTGTATACCTCTGGTAGGACTGTATCCTGTATTATTGTGTCTTTGAATTTAGAAATACAATGTTTATCTTATTGTACTGTTCAACGTAGCAGAGAAAAACTGTTCAAAAGATGTACAACAAAAATCACATTTTCATTTTTTAAGTTCATTATCTCCAATATTTTTTAAAAATGGTATGTAATTATTTTTCCACAGTATTACAGAAATAAAAAGCACTGTTTTTTATAAAATTAACCATATTGTGTGATGCTTTCAGGGGAATGGGATAACTTCCAATTCAGAGAATACAGTTTATTTTGTTTTCCCCTACAGTCAACATATATTATTACCTACAACACAATGTAATATAAAAAAACTAAATAAATGGAAACATCTTTAATTAGAGTCAAATTTGAACAATGTCTGAAAATGCGATTAATCACAGCAAATCAATACAATTAACTTTACTAATGATTTTAAATCATTTGACAGCCTTTTATCGGTACCCATTAATTGTACTAATAATTGTATTATATACATGTGAAAAAGCACAACAACACTGCTACATGGCAACAGTCACTTGACTATTTCCACTACCACTGTATTCACTATTTCTACTGTTACTATTCAACTAAAGGCTTCTATCCTACTACTACAAATACAGTTATACTTCTACAATACACTAGCGTCAAATTTTCAACACTAACAATTTTAACTTCTTTCCACTATCATAAAAATTCTTATGGAGTATTGTCACACAATTTTTCTAGCGCCAACTTAACTTCCATTATATTTCAGTACGATAGGTGGCAGTAACATAACTCTGTCATCTTTGCTTCCCAAACCAAAAAAATAAGAAAATCATTGTTGCCGACTGCACAACCAGAGATACTTTTGAGGAGATTGGAAACTTCCTAGGAATTTAACTATGGTGATTAATGGCACTGCCAAAGTGGAGAGGAAATCCAAGAAAATAGATATTATTGTGGATGAGGCGGAATGGTTCATGGGACTGAAAGACTTCTTGGCGGAGTACCTCCCTCTCAGGTCATAGAGCTTGAGAATTGAGATTTTAAGGAAGGAAGGAATACATACATGTACGTGTTTTGGTTTTGTCAGTGTGGTTTTTATTGTTTTATTTTTGGTGGATTAAGTTTTTTCTATAAAGTATGGGTTTTATTTGTACTTTTTTTACTCTGTCCAATTGGTGGCGGTAATGCACCTTTTGGGGTTGTAGTCGGCTTTACATTCCACAGAGGATGACCGCCATGATGGCGGGGACAGTAATTGAGGTCGCTTAGCAAACTTGGACGTCCTTCAACAAAATGTATTTTAAATAGTAATATGGTCAGCCCTGGTTGCACTGTCCTGCAATAATAATTTCACTTGTTAATGATATCCAAATAAGTCGTTCAGGGATACAAAAAAAAATACTGTCACATAACCGCTACTTTAGCTAACGCTAGTATTAGCAAGCTAGAAAATGAGTCCATAGGGCTTACCTGCTCACCATATAACAGCGTTTTGTTTTTTCGGTCAGACTTAACAGCCCACCCTACATCTAGATCTAAGTTTCTTATGTTATGTCAAACGTGACTGTTGTATAGTTGCTGTAACGTTAAACAGCTTGAAAGTTTGGCTGTGTGTTACTGTAGTTATCTAGCCAACCGGTTATCTACTTGAGCTTCCTTCACCGTGGAGTTCAAGTCCGCTATTTAGCCGAAGTGGATGTTGAGTTAATAGCAGCACATTCGTGACCGGCTTGTCATCTTGCTAGTGAACTAATTAGCTAGCATAATGCCTAACAATTTGTTAATGTGCTGAAGCAAATGAAATGCATTATTTTCACTGTCGTCTGAAAAACATTGCACAAGGATTGGAATGTTGGCACCAAACCGGTCTGAATTCCAGGCTAGCTAGCTGTCCACCTTGACTTGTTCTAGTTAGCTAACGTTACTCAACAACAACACGTTTAGCTAACGTTAGCTACTTAGGTGAAGTTATGTGAAGTTACATTTACATCATTGAGGTCAACAACACTTCAGAGTCAAACATCAATACGTGTAAGACAGTAACTTGAAACAGTTCAGGCTTTTCAAGGGGGGAGAGCCAGCAGGGAGTATGTTTCATACGTTTGTGCCTTGACAATTAGGCTATGGACCCTGCCTACCCCTGCTGTGTGAAATGTGATTAGTGACCTGTCTGTTTTGGCTGACCTAGAGCGTAATAATGCCCAACCCTGACCTCTGTCATCATTACGAGGTGTTTCCTTGGCACTTGTGGTTGCTCAAGACTGAGTTGGCTTACCTCAAGAGCCTTTGTAGGTTAGACACTGGCTAAACAACATCCACACTGTGCCTTAGAAACAGTACTGATTCCCTATTGACACATCATGGTTGCTTGTTCTTTTCTTCTAGACAAAAACAATGGCAGCCAGATGTGGAGTGGACGGAGCAGTATGCCGGGGCGGTGATGTATCCCAGCGCCATCACTGAGAAATGGGTCCCCCCACCATGGAATGGTATGCCCCTATGAATAGGCTAGTTATTTAGGTAGAGACCAAATATTGATATGTATGGTAGTTGTATTTTATTGCCTCCTATTTCATTGAACCATTTGCACATAGTCAAAGTGGTTGTCAGTGGTTTCTAAACACAGCCTGTGACTTGATCACTTTATTATAGATTTAGTCATTCCATGTCATACGCTGTGACTTTATCATAGTCGTTCTACATATAGCTTTATCTCAACTCGTATGCATGAATTCCAAACCAACTAGCCCCTCTGCAACCTCTCAATCTGCAAATCCCTGATGAAGGCCAAGAGCCGAAACGCATTGATTTTACTTTTTAACAATAATCTTTCTTGTCAACTTCCACTGTCCTCCAAGAGTTGCTGACTCTTCTCTCAACCACTCTTTCTCTCTACAGATAAAGATGCTCCTATGGAGAAGGTGTCTAACCACACCATTAACTTTGGGCCAAAGCACCCCGCTGCCCACGGCGTGCTGCGTCTGGTGCTTGACATCAGCGGGGAGTCGGTGAAGAAGTGTGATCCCCATGTGGGCCTGCTGCACCGCGGCACAGAGAAACTCATCGAGTACAAGACCTACCTGCAGTATGTAGTTGCTACCCTGTTGTAGCACACCTAGAGACAGTAAGGTATGCGCAGGGGATATGAAAATTGGCTGAAAGTAACTTGCATCAGTGTGTCCTGGCTTGTAATGTACATGATGCATGTTTAGACTCTTCTGTATCAGGCATGTTTTTATTGGAGGAATTGCATTGATGTGTGTGCACTTTAGGCGCTGCCCTACTTTGACAGGCTGGACTACGTATCCATGATGTGTAACGAGCAGGCCTACTCTCTGGCCGTGGAGAAGCTGCTCAACATCCAGGCCCCGCCCCGTGCACAGTGGATCAGAGGTGAGACTAGGTGCTGCTAGATGACCATGCCAGAAAGGAAAAACGTACCACTATGTCAGGTATTCATTAGTGCACACCGGTGCAAAATGTTTTACAACATAAAATGGGTTTCCTATTTCAGACGGTTTGCTGCCATTTTGGTTTCGAGTGAATCCCTAATAATCGAGCCAAGTATATAAGCTTTTTGCCCTTAATTTAGGCATAGAGATGAGGGTACATTTTGAATCAGGGATGAACATTTGCAGTTAGAAAAGTGCTGCACCTCCCTCCTTTACCAGCACGACAGTAACAAGCGTGAGAAGCATAACCTTCTAAGATCTGGACCAATTTGCCATTTTATACAAGGTCACTAGGGGGCAGTAGATCGCAGTCAACATGGATATTCAAGTTCAACAGTCAACATGGATGCACAGAGGGAATGTGGCCTGTCATGGAATGCAATCTTCACACAGGCAGAAGAGGGGCAGCAGTAGTGAAGTAAGTATGCATTTTCAGTGTCTTTTTCTGTGTTGTAGTTCTTTTCGGAGAGCTGACTCGTATCATGAACCACATCATGGCCATCACCACGCGCGCCCTGGACATCGGAGCCATGACCCCTTTCTTCTGGATGTTTGAGGAGAGGGAAAAGGTGAGGGCACTGGGTAGACTAGTGTATGACCTTTGAGGTGATAGGGCATAGTTTGTCATTGTTAATAAGAATTTGTTATTAATTGACTTGTGTAAATAAAGGTTTGCTGTAGAAGCCATTTTGAGTTCATTCACAGGTATGTTTTTTTTAAGGATGTTCTTTCTTGTCTCTATCCTTCTAGATGTTTGAGTTCTATGAGCGTGTCTCAGGGGCCAGGATGCATGCAGCCTACGTCAGACCTGGAGGAGTACACCAGGTGACGGCTCCCCTAGGTCCAAATCTAGGATCAGCATCCTCTCCCCCAATCCTAACCGTAACGCAAAACTGACCCAAGATCAGCATCTAGGGGAAACTTTACCCTACAGCTATGGATTCAATGAATGTGATGTAATGGTGGCTATAAAACAAAGATTGTGTTATCTGTTTGTTCCAGGACATGCCACTGGGGCTAATGGATGACATCTACGAATGGTGCAAGAACTTTTCCATCAGAATAGACGAGGTGGAGGAGATGTTGACCAACAACCGTATCTGGAAGAACTAAACTGTGGACTTTGGGGTTGTCTGCTGAGGACGCACTCAACTATGGCTTTAGCTGAGGCAAATATATATATGTGTGTGTGTGTGTGTATTTATATATCTCTCTCTACACTACCATTCAAAAGTTTGGAGGCACTTAGGAATTTCCTTGTTTTTTAAAGAAAAGCAATTTTTTTGTCCATTAAAATAACATCAAATTGATCAGAAATACAGTGTAGACGTTAATGTTGTAAATTACTATTTTTTGCTGGAAACGGTTGATTTTTAATGGGTTATCTACATAGGTGTACAGATGGCCGCTATCAGCAGCCGGCACGTTGTTAGCTAATCCAAGTTTGTTGTGCGGATTTTAAAGAAGCAATAGTTTGAGAAACAGGCGCCTCATAAGTCCTCAACTGGCAGCTTCATTAAATAGTACCTGCAAAACACCCGTCTCAACGTCAACAGTGAAGAGGTGACTCCGGGATTTAAAAGAAAAAGCCATATCTCAGACTGGCCAATAAAAGATCAAGATGGGCAAAAGAACACACAGTGGACAGAGGAACTCTGCCTAGAAGGCAAACATCCTGGAGTCGCCTCTTCACATTGAGACTGGTGTTTTGCGGGTACTATTTAATGAAGCTGCCTTCTAGGCAGTGGCCAATGGAAATCAAGGACATTTCTAAGTGACCCCAAACTTTTGAATGGTAGTGTGTGGCAATATCCACTCTCTTACTCTCAAACAGTTGAAAACCTAATGACATCTGTAACTAACTCTGCTTGTCTGTCAGTGGTGTGATGCTGAGGGGTTCAGGCATCAAGTGGGACCTGAGGAAGTCTCAGCCCTATGACAAGTATGACGAGGTGGAGTTTGACATCCCCATTGGCAACAAGGGAGACTGCTATGACAGGTAACTCATATTATCCTCTGTCAGCCTGTTCTTTTAACCCGCTAAGTTGACTGAAAACATTCTCATTTACAGCAACAACCTGGGGAATAGTTACAGGGATGAATGAGCCAATTGTAAGCTGGGGATGATTAGGTATGAGATTGGGAATTTAATCAGGACACCAGGGTTAACACCCCTACTCTTACAATTAGTGCCATGGGATCTTTAGTGACCACAGAGAGTCAGGACCCGTTTAACATCCCATCTGAAAGACGGCACCCTACACAGGGCAATGTCCCTGGGGCATTTGGACTCCCATCCAGAGACCAACTAGGACCAACCCTGCTTAGGTTCAGAAGCTAGCTATATATAGATATAGTTTTATATCTTCACAATACTTAGACAGCAGCATACCACCCAGCAGATTGCAGGGTGGTATGCTGCTGTCTAAGTATTGTGAAGATATAAAACTATGAAATAACAACGTGGATTCATGTAGTAACCAAAAAAGTGTTAATCAAAATATATATTTTTTATATATACATTATATTTGAGATTCTTCAAAGTAGCCACCCTTTGCCTTGATGACAGCTTTACACACTCTTGGCAATATCTCAACCAGCTTCATGAGGTAGGCACTGAATTGCATTTAAATTTACAGATGTGCCTTGTTAATTTGTGGAATTTGTTTCCTTAATGCGTTTGAGCCAATCAGTTGTGTTGTGACAAGGTAGCGAGATATACAGAAGATAGCCCTATTTGGTCAAATACCAAGTCCATATTATGACACGAACAGCTCAAATAAGCAAAGAGAAATGACAGTCCATTACTTTTTTATTTTTTTTTATTTCACCTTTATTTAACCAGGGAGGCTAGTTGAGAACAAGTTCTCATTTATAACTGCAACCTGGCCAAGATAAAGCATAGCAGTGTGAACAGACAACAACACAGAGTTACACATGGAGTAAACAATAAACAAGTCAATAACACAGTAGAAAAAAATAGTCTATATACATTGTGTGCAAAAGGCATGAGGAGGTAGGCGAATAATTACAATTTAGCAGATTAACCCTGGAGTGATAAATGATCAGATGGTCATGTGCAGGTAGAGATACTGGTGTGCAAAAGAGCAGAAAAGTAAATAAATTAAAACAGTATGGGGATGAGGTAGGTAAATTGGGTGGGCTATTTACAGATGAACTATGTGCAGCGATCGATTAGCTGCTCAGATAGCAGATGTTTAAAGTTGGTGAGGGAGATAAAAGTCTCCAACTTCAGCGATTTTTGCAATTCGTTCCAGTCACAGGCAGCAGAGAACTTGAAGGAAAGGCGGCCAAATGAGGTGTTGGCTTTAGGGATGATCAGTGAGCTACACCTGCTGGAGCACGTGCTACCATCGTGACCAGTGAACTGAGATAAGGCGGAGCTTTACCTAGCATGGACTTGTAGATGACCTGGAGCCAGTGGGTCTGGCGACGAATATGTAGCGAGGACCAGCCGACTAGAGCATACAGGTCGCAGTGGTGGGTGGTATAAGGTTCTTTAGTAACAAAACAGATGGCACTGTGATAAACTGCATCCAGTTTTCTGAGTAGAGTATTGGAAGCTATTTTGTAGATTACATCGCCGAAGTCGAGGATCGGTAGGATAGTCAGTTTTACTAGAGTAAGTTTGTCGGCGTGAGTGAAGGGGGCTTTGTTGCGGAATAGAAAGCCAACTCTAGATTTGATTTTAGATTGGAGATGTTTGATATGAGTCTAGAAAGAGAGTTTACAGTCTAGCCAGATACCTAGGTACTTATAGATATCCACATATTCTAGGTCGGAACCATCCAGGGTGGTGATGCTAGTCGGGCGTGAAGAACAGTCAATCTGGAAAATGTCAAGAACTTTAAACATTTCTTCAAGTGCAGTTGCAAAAACCATCAAGCGCTATGATGAAACTGACTCTCATGAGGACCGCCACAGGAAATGAAGACCCTGAGTTACCTCTGCTGCATAGGATCATTTCATTAGAGTTAACTGCACCTCAGATTGCATACCAAATAAATGCTTCAGAGTTCAAGTAACAGACACATCTCAACATCAACTGTTCAGAGGAGACTGCGTGAATCAGGCCTTCATGGTCGATATTGCTGTAAAGAAACCACTACTAAAGGACACCAATAAGAAGAAGAGTTGCCTGGGCCAAGAAACATGAGCAATGGACATTAGACCTGTGGAAATCTGTCCTTTGGTCTGATGAGTCCAAATTTGAGATTTATGGTTCCAACCGCCTTGTCTTTGTGATACGCAGAGTAGGTGAACGGATGATCTCCGCATGTCTGGCTCCCACTGTGAAGCATGGAGGAGGAGATGTGGGGGTGCTTTGCTGGTGACACAGATTTTTTTATTTTTGAATCGAAGGCACACTTAATCAGCATGGCTACCACAGCATTCTGCAGCGATACGCCATCCCATTTGGTTTGTGCTTAGTGGGACTATGACCCAAAACACACCTCCAGGCTGTGTAAGGGCTATTTGACCAAGAAGGAGAGTGATGGAGTGCAGCATCAGATGACCTTGCCTCCACAATCACCCCACCTCAACCCAATTGAGATGGTTTGGGATGAGTTGGACTGCAGAGTGAAGGAAAAGCAGCCAACAAGTTCTCAGCATATGTGGGAACTCGTTCAAGACTGTTGGAATAGCATTCCAGGTGACGCTGGTGGAGAGCGTGCCATGAGTGTGCAAAGCTGTCAAGGCAAAAGTTGTCTACTTTGAAGAATCTAAAATATATTTTGATTTGTTTAACACATTTTTTGGTTACTACATGATTCCATATGTGTTATTTCATATTTTCATCACATTTTATTGACATAATTTTTTTATTTATTTTTTTTACATCTCCTTCCTTTCCTCCTTGGTGTTGGTCAGGTACCTGTGCAGGGTGGAGGAGATGAGGCAGAGTCTCAGGATTGTGATCGAGGCCCTCAACAAGATGCCAGCAGGAGTTCAAAGTGGATGACGCCAAGGTGGCCCCGCCCAAGAGATCTGAGATGAAGGTGAGACTCATTTAATGGCTGAAATTTTATTTGGAATAAAAATGCATTGGATTTAAAGCGCCTTTCGAAAAACCCAAGGAAACTGCAGGAAAAAAGGTTTTATTTTAGGACATTTTAGATCATCCTCAGACTATATCCGCTTTACTCTATAGTCAAACTTTATAAGCCCTGATTTCTATGTGTACGGTGGAGTGTTGCACATTGAGTCTATTATATAAGCATTAACATCAGTTGTAATGGTGGTTTAATTATGTTCCCATGTTAGATGTCCATGGAGTCTCTGATCCATCACTTTAAGCTGTACACAGAGGGTTACCAGGTGCCCCCGGATCTACATATACGGCAGTAGAAGCACCCAAGGTAAGCCCTCCCTTCCTCAGACAGTCATGGATATAACGGATTTGAGACGCTCTCTGTATTTCACCTATCCTCAAATACTGAGGCTATTTGATAAGTGCAGTTTACCATTACTAATGGTGAGATTCTCCTTCACCTGGTCCATTTTGTAGGTCATATGATGCCTATAGATCAAACACAATATCGTGTCCTTTATTGCAGATATTATATGTATTTGACAGCCAGGTACAATGTACCAGATCTAACCAGCCGGCTAATTCTAATCTGTTGTCCCTGTGTAGGTAGATGAAGACATTGAATGTAATGTGCTTTAGGTGGGGCTGTTGTGTAATGCAATCTCCTGTCTCGTTCAAAGAGAGTTTGGTGTGTATCTGGTGTCTGACGGCTCCAGCAGGCCCTACCGCTGCAAAATCAAAGCTCCAAGATTCGCTCATCTGGTACGGGAGTTTAAACTACGCATGCACACTCACACACTTACACAGACTTCACACCCCGCATTGTTCAATGTAGTTATTAATTATTCAATGTGTTAAACTACTTCCTCAAGGCTACTTATGTCCCTGCCCCGCTAACATCGAATTAGCATAATTTAACAAATCCCTGTTAAATTCTGTCTAAAGTAGAGAGATCTGTTTTTGCATGGGTTGCATCTGAATCCACCGTGTCGGCCTTCCGCAACTGCAGTGGAAGGTGGCAAAGCAACATCAAGGTTTGTCAGACCATGAGACATCCCAAAAATCGGTCTTATCGCGAAATTGTCAGTTTGGCCTAGAAAACTATTATGACCCCTTTATGGGTAGAGGAGACTCACGAACACAATAGTGTTCTCAGTTTTGCTGAGTCCCCCCCCCCCACAAGCGTCTTGGGACTCGTCTGAAGTCGGTACAGATGATCTGCCAACTTCTGTCCTTTGCGTTTGGGCTACACACTAATTTGTGGAAAGGTGAGACTTTCCCCAACATGTCTGTTGTTTTGCTCTAGGACACCCACAGGCCTCACAAGAATTGTCTGAAGGTCCCCCAGTACCAGTTTTAAATAATGGAGGCTGTTTAGTGCAAAAGAATAAGGGGTTAAACATGTGTATGTTTGTATGTGTGTGTGTTCTTTCTTATACTTTATATATCTCTCAGATATAGGACAGACACTTCAGAACAAACTTCCTTTAGTTCCCCCGCCCCGCAAAAATAAAATCTGTTGTTCCATGTAGTGAATTTGTTATTCTATGCGTTTATATGGGCTAAAGGCAGTAAGGCCAAATCCATATTTTTCATCTAATATTTTTTTTAAATATTTTCTTTTGATACTTCAAGGGGTCTTAAAATTCTAAATCAAATAGCAAAATGATCCTTGGTGTGACCTTCTAAAACAATTCCATATAGCTTAGTAGCATCCCCCCCCGGGTTGGTTAATAGTTTTGTGATGTCTTCCCCAGGCTGCCCTGGATATGATGGCTAAAGGACACATGCTGGCTGATGTGGTGGCCCTTATTGGTAAGACATGTTTCTACTTGGTCGTGTTCAGTAGAGCACATCGCAGCAAAATGTGTTGCAATGGAAAAACACAAATCTGTTACATAGGACAAGTTCATGTAGTAACCCTCTGTTTCCCCAAAAAGTATCCTTGCTGAACATGACCCTTACGTTGTCAGTGAAACCATTGATTATCAGTATACTTATAACTCATACAGCAATTCTATTTGTGTAATTCCTGTTCAAATATTTATGGTTAATGTATGATTGAGTTTTAACAAACTTGTGACAGGAACCCAGGACATTGTGTTTGGAGAAGTTGACTGTTAAGTTAAAACAAAAGACTGTTGTGTTGATAACAATGGTTCCCCTCTGAAGAGGATTTCTCCAATTCGGTCTTCACAATCTGTCTCAGATGAAGGCTCTGTCCGTATCCTCACATAGTGTATTATTTATATGATCTGTAGTGACACACTCGTAAACTGTAACACTTCAATGATAAACCTAATAACTATTTTTACTGATCTGTCAAATGGTGTACTTTTCTCATGGTTAGTCTCTTGAAATAGAAATATACTTTTTTTTTACGTGTGATATTTTTTTTCTCAAAATGCCCTGTTGCACAAAACTAAATGGACTGAGCTCGACCACAACTTCCCCCCCCCCCTGCTTTACCCTGGCTTTCTTTGCAACACTACGTCATCACCTCAAACCACTAACTCTTAAGCCCTGCTCAACCTACATGCTTTTTACTGACTGAGCAGTCAGACGTCCAGTAAAAAATCATCTGTTGCTGTGTCCTTTTGTATACCTGTTGCTGTGATGGGAGGCAGATTCCTAGTTATTTCAGCTCTTCCTCTGTGGATGAGCTTTGGCAGTGCTAGTGAGTATGGAGTTTGATACTATAACCGCTGATTGGTATTGACCTTGGTTATGAAAATGTATGTCTGGGATTAACATGATGAGAAATGAGCAAAACAGTTGCTGTTTAGTTGTAATTGCAACTAAATCTAGTCCCGCACTGGACTAAACATTGTGAATGATAAAGAATCATGGTTGAGTCCTATGGTTAAGATCAGATCTCATGGGCAGGTCCAGAGCATATGTCAGGTATTCAGTAAAAATATTTGAGAATGTAATCTCTTTGGAACTCATTGAACTTTTATTTGGTAATATGAATTATTGACCATTTTTTGTTCATAGAAACCCTGTAACGACATGTTTCAATAATTGAAGTGGGTGACATGTTAATGTATCCTTCCCCAAAATTAAGTAAATCATAGAAATAGCTGTCTGTAAATGGTTTTTGCTCATGATTGTTTTTAACCTGGTTTTATTTATAGATTTATTTTAGATCAGTGTTTGATGCAAAATGTGCTTGTTTTTTTAAATGTAAGTGTAGGACAGGTGATTCTATCATTCTCTAAAGGGCAAAATCATTGTCTGATGGAGAGAGAAAAATCTACGTATAGTTCAGGGCCATTTCTGTGAAAGCAGAAGCGAAGCCATTGCCACATCGGTCCTCTTTTTAACACTTGCGACAGAGGAAGAACTAGTGCTGACATTTTCATACATAATGCTATCACTAACTATCTAGCTTTATTTTGACAGGAAGTCAATGCTGAGACCACGATCTCTTTTCCAGATGAACCCACAAAATATAATGAAGACATTACACTACACATTCATATAAACATTAAAATACATGTTGTTATGCACAATACACAACAAGCAGTAAAAAGGTCCCCTAGCAGCTGTCTGAAATGCCCTAGAGGCACCAATTCTTTCCATTTTAAAGTGTATTTTAGATCATTCCTCATAAGGTGCATAACGACCTAAAGGAAGATCTACCTAACTCAGTGGAGATCGAAGAGGTTTTCAGACTTAGCCATCCCTGAGCATCTATAACTTAACAATGGGTTACGGTATGGTGGAAGTTTATGCAAGAGCGCAATGCACTGATCTACAAGGTAGGCCAGCCTACATTCTAATACAATAATGCAATGATGTATACTGCATGGTTTCCCAAACTTGGTTCTGGCACATTTTGGTTTTTCCACCTAACACTACACAGCTGATTCAAGTAATCAAAGCTTGATGAGTTGGTTATTTGAATGAGCTGTGTAATAATTATTTATGTCACATGGGTCACCACGTTTGTGAAGGGGGAGTATATGGGCCACCTACCAGACCCTAGGGATGGTACCAGAAATAATTGTAAGGTAAAAATCAGAGGAGCAGAAAGCTGCAGCAAGAAAGGATCAAGCAAAGCAGCACCATTCATAGTTTTTTTTTTTAAATCACATCAATCTTGCGCAAGCCATCGAGCACATCACAAGAAGAAAGTTGTTGACATGAAAAGGTTTACTTGAAGTTGATGGAACTTCCATCGAGCCAACTGGAGACTGGGAGAGGGGTAGGCAGTTGACCGGCTGACCTGGGTCGGTTAAACCACCATTTATTTCAAATTTAAAAATATATATATTAAATGCTGATTAAATGCATCACTTATCTAATTTTTCTCAGTAATGATGAGTCTGGCACAACTTTCTTAGGCAGGGATGGAAAGGAATTTCCTTCAGTACATTAACCGTTTTCCAAAATGTAGACAGATCACCAGCAGAGTCTAAGAATTTAGAAAGTAGCTAGATTTTTAGCTTTCTTGATTGAGGAAGTGCATCTATTTCTCAACTGCCTGAAAAACTGCCAATCAGCTACACAGTCAGTTTTTCTAGCCTTGGCCAAGGCCTGATTTCTCATAACATCTGAAAGTTCTTTAGAGAACCAAGGATTTATCATGTTTTACTCTGTTTTTAAAGGAAGCGTGTTTGTCTGCCAGAGATATTCAAATAGATGAGAACAATTCTAGATCTAATTCAGGGTCAGGCATGCAGCTGATAGAGAAACATTCAGAGTAATACTTTCATGAAGAAAAACACGTTAAATGTCTCTTCATAATTATACGAGGGTCAGTGTTAATCTGTTTGCCGTCTCCAATACACGCAATAGGACAAAGATCACTGAGATCATTAGCAAAGACACCACTGGACAAGTACTTGTCAGAATTAGGTCAATCAGTGAAGAGTTGCTGGAATTGTGTTTTTTACATTAATCTCTGGGGGCTTTGCAATCAGTTGAGTCAGGTTAAAGTGAAGCCACATATTATTTACTGTAAATGGTCTGAGCCCAGGGTAAGCTTTGCAACAGATACAGATGTTTACTTTGGCTTATGCCCACGTCTATAACCAAAACCTAAATTCTTGGGGGGATACTGATATTTAGTGAATATAATGCCACAAGAGTTGATTTCGCATATACTGTATAGCCACCTCCTATAAGATTAGGGTGTCCGCTTTGCTGACAAATTTGTGCTATGACGATGATCAAAGCCTACTTGTGGAAATATTTGTATGAACATAAGATTCAACAACTGAGACAAAAACTGAACAAGTTCCACAGACATGTGACTAACAGAAATGGAATAATGTGTCCCTGAACAAAGAGGGGGTCTAAATCAAAAGTAACAGCATCTAGTGTGGTCACCAGCTGCATTAAGTACTGCAGTGCATCTCCTCCTCATGGACTGCACCAGATGTGCGAGTTCTTGCTGTGAGATGTTACCCCACTCATTCCACCAAGGCACTTGCAAGTACCTTGACATTTCTGGAGGGAATGGCCCTAGCCCTCACCCTCTGATCCAACAAGTCCCAGACGTGCTCAATGGGATTGAGATCCAGGCTCTTCGCTGGCCATGGCAGAACACTGACATTCCTGTCTTGCAGGAAATCACGCACAGAATGAGCAGTGCTGTCTTCGGCGTCTCACAGTACGGACATTGCAATTTATTGCCCTTGCCACATCTGCAGTCCTCATGCCTCCTTGCAGCAGCATGCCTAAGGCACGTTCAAGCAGATGAGCAGGGACCCTGGGCATCTTTCTTTTGGTGTTATTCAGAGTCAGTAGAAAGGCCTCTTCAGTGTCCTACATTTTCACAACTGTGACCTTAATTGCCTACTGTCTGTAAACTGTTAGTGTCTTAACGACCGCTCCACAGGTGCATGTTCATTAATTGTTTATGGTTCATTGAACAAGCATGGAAAACAGTGTTTAAACCCTTTACCTTGAAGATCTGTGAAGTTATTTGGATTTTTATGAATTATCTTTGAAAGAGGGTTCTGAAAAAGGAACATTTATTAGCCAAGATCCTTTTTGACATGGTGTGGATAGGAGTAGATAGGTAACAGCCAAACGGGTAATGAAAGATAACCTTGAGATTTGCATGATAGACTAAGGCTACTGGCAGGGTTGGGTAGGTTACTTTCTAAATGTAATCTGTTACTAGTTATCTGTCCAAAAATTGTAATCAGTAACGCAACTTTTGGATTAACCAAACTCAGTAACGTAATCTGATTACATTCAGTCACTTTTACATTACTTTCCCTTAAGAGGCATTAGAAGAAGACAAAAATATTTTACCAATTGAACGACATCTATTGCAGGATAAATCAATGTTAAAGTTTCCATAGCTGGCCATAGATGGATGTTAAATTGTTTATTATGTAGGCTTCTTCTAACGCATCGCTTTTTACTACATATACGATTCAATTATATCCTTACATTAATATATATAATTTATAAATCCATAAATGGATATAGCAACTACAGATTGCCCCTTTTTAAGACTATGAAAAGCATACGAGTTTGAGCATGTGTCCATTAGGTCTATGGATTTTTTTTATCAGCATGAATTAGATTGAGCATAATAATAAAAGCCTCACTTTTATTCCATTGGCTGGGATCCGCACTATGCAGCTGTTGCAAGAGCACATATTTCACTGGCTGTCCACTGGTTTCAAAAACGATTATTGATAGGCAGTTTAAACTTCTTGAATTCAATCATTATTGGATTCAAATGCACATTTAGATTTGTGAACAGGCATCCACAACAGCCACAATCCGTAAGGCGCAAATAGCTAAATGAGAGAGCAGCAGTGTGATTCACATCAATGCGCTATATAGGTATCAATAATAAGTGATATCCGTATCACTGTAGACTACAGCACTGCTGTCATCCTTACCTCCATGTGTTTATTCAAATTGGATAATCTTTGAATGCCAACAGTAGTCGCACAATTGGAAGACATAGCTTGGACTGTAGTCTACAAAAACCTATTCCTGCTCTTTTCCCGCGATCCAACACATTTGCAGTGTCATCATAGTCTCTGGTCTCTCACTTGTGGTCAGACTCGCTCAGGTGGAACAAACTTAAACTTGCTGCCTTTTTTCAATGCTGATTTGAATGTCATTGACAAAACAAAGAAGTGTCAAAGATATTTTTTTTGCAAACATCTTCTAGTTTTTCAAAAGTATCTGTAATCTGATTACAATATTTTGCTGGTAACATAACGGATTACAGTTACTGTTTGTCAAAGATATTTTTTTTGCAAACATCCTTTCTGAATTGAAAAGTAATCTTCGAAGTAATCTTCTAGTTTTTCAAAAGTATCTGTAATCTGATTACAATATTTTGCTGGTAACATAACGGATTACAGTTACTGTTTTTTTGTAACCTTTGACATGTAACGGATTACATGTAATCCTCCCAACCCTGGTTACTGGAGGTCACTTGCAATAACTGTGATATTATGTGGTCGTTTTTACCTACCTTAGTTTTATGCCCAGACTAAGTCACTCTGGATAAGAGAGTTTGCTAAATGACAAATGGTGGTCAAACCTCAAGAGGGCCGGCCTGTAAATAGAAAGTGTTCTCCTCTGTTCTCAGCGGCCCTGGGTGAGTCTCAGATCTGCTATATCCTGGACGGTATCTTGTTTCTGTACGGTATCATCCTCACCGTGCTCTACTGCAGGCTCAAGGTACAGCTGCCTTTCTGTCCTTCTTTTTCCCAATCCCCCTCTTTCCCTGCCTCCCTAAATTCTCTTTGATCTCTTTCTTGCTATACCCACTCTCAGAGGGTGCATCAGGGGGAGTTGTGCAAAAAAAATACATTGCCAATTCACACGTGTATAATACACACTTATACATGTGTGAAATAGGACAAATATAAGCACCCACCTAATGTATTATTATACCCGATCCAATAGCCACGACAACTGTAACTGGCATTTCGTGTAGATCTGAAAGATAGGTTTTTAGATCAGTCTTTATACTTATGTGCAATACAGTATGACCATGGGTATAAACAATATGATAGTAGCTCCACCTTGTGCGCTGAAAGGTTTGGTGTAAATTTCACCATATTGCTTATACCTATCCTACCCATCCGATCCTTTCAGATCTAAGTGCCTAAAGTCCCTGAGGCTAGGGGGTTGTTTCAGTTTCCTCTTTCTGTCTCTACCAAGTTCTTACCCCATCTATCTCTCAACACTCAGTTTTTCCCACAGATGGTTCCGGTGACTGGGTCTGGGACAGAAAAGCCACCGGTGAGAAACGCACTGTAACATGATCTACATCCAACTCCATTAAACAAGACCCCATGACGCCCAGATACATAGAAACTAGACCTTGCAGTTGGCTGGGGGTCAAATCGATGTAACGTGATATATGCAATCCATTTATTTAGTCCTGTATAATGCAGACAGACACATTTACTGCCCTACAGCTTTACAGTGGGTTGGGGGCAGAGGGTGATTTCCAGGCTAACATTTAACATTAAACCAAATAGCTAATCTCACACACTGCCTAAAAAAATAAACACACACACTTGTGTTTTTTCCTAATGGATTTCCTCTTTTACTCTGACACAGAAAGCGGAGGAGGGTATCTATACGGTGAGTTGATGATGATGATGGTGGTGATAATGAATGTGTGATGGTGAAGGTTATCTTAGTCAATATGTGGAGTTTAAATTGTAGGGCCTTGCTTCATGATATATTTACTCTCTCTCTTTCTCCCTGTCTCTCTATCTCAGGGTCTGACCCCTCATGCTGCGGATACCTATGAGACCATCGGTCAGAAGAAAAGATTGAAGTAGCAGAGGGTGAAGAGTTGAAGAAGTCATCTGTCAAATCACTTTTGTCTCCAAGAATTTCCCAGGCCTCTTATGTATTTTATTTAACATAGCTTTTAACGGTTTGAGAGAAAATGTATTCATTTTTTAACATTTACTTGCGTATGTGTGAACCTCCTTTGTATGTGTCGTAAGAGAGAGAAATGTGAGAAGATTAAAGGGGAAGTTGAGCTGTGGGTAAAAATGCCCCACTTTTGACAGTGTATGTCTTCTTTGTATGCTACTTATACTAAAATGTCTTAGATTTAGCTTGAGATTGATGTTTTTGGTGTTTTCAAATATTTTTCTATATAGATCAATATACAGTTTTAGCAAATAATATACCCCTTTTTTACTCTTGAGATTTGTGTTCTGAGTGTACTTTAGGTATTTTCAAATATTTTTCTAAATAGATCAATATATAGTTTTAGCAAATAATATACCGCTTTTTTACTCTTTAGATTTGTGTTCTGGGTGTACTTTAGGTATTTTCTAATATTTTTCTATATAGATCAATATACAGTTTTAGCAAATAATATACCCCTTTTTTACTCTTGAGACTTGTTCTGGGTGTACTTTAGGTATTTTCAAAGCTTCTATGGTGCTTTTATAATACATTCTAATAAAATATCAAAATGATGGGTCTGTGGTATCTTGCGCTTCTTTTTCACAGTTTCTCATAGCTATTTCAGAGGTTGATTTCCGTTACACCAATGCCATGACAACTGATCACACACTGTCCGAGTCACATCCTGTGGGCACTGCTAAGTTTTGTGGGTGTCTCTGCACATTCACAGAAAAACAATGGGGGAGGGGGGGATTTCTCTGCGTAGCCCAATGCAATGTCTGATGTAGTTAACAAACAATGATGCTGTAACAGCTACTTTGGCCTCACTTAACTGAAAGTGAAAACATGGCAAAACATATATGGTAACTGTTTATTAAGTTGCTCTTGTACCTGTGTAATAGATATATTCACATATCTTACTTACATTAATTTATTACACACTGTAGAAAAACAGGACAACAGTTGACCTAAACATGACCTGAACATGCAAACTCAAAAAGATGTCGAATTATGAAACATGTCTTGGCAACTGTACTGGAGAACAAAATTGAACCTTTAGTTAACTAGGCAAGTCAGGTAAGAACAAATTCTTATTTACAATGACGGCCTACCCTGGCCAA
>NC_143030.1:27404592-27487092 GCF_057628025.1 Oncorhynchus mykiss
TTGAAATAGATCCTAGATGAAATAAAGTAGACTTGAAATAGATCCTAGATGAAATTAAGTAGACTTGAAATAGATCCTAGATGAAATAAAGTCGACTTGAAATAGATCCTAGATGAAATAAAGTCGACTTGAAATAGATCCTAGATGAAATAAAGTAGACTTGAAATAGATCCTAGATGAAATTAAGTAGACTTGAAATAGATCCTAGATGAAATTAAGTAGACTTGAAATAGATCCTAGATTAAATAAAGTCGACTTGAAATAGATCCTAGATGAAATAAAGTCGACTTGAAATAGATCCTAGATGAAATAAAGTAGACTTGAAATAGATCCTAGATGAAATAAAGTCGACTTGAAATAAAGGTGTAAAGTGAACACAAGGTGATGAACAGGGTTCCTCATACACACCGAATAAAGACTATTTTAGGTGTGCATTTTGTCTTTCAATAGACCTTTACTAAAATAGGAATAATTTAGGTCCTGCCAATAGCTTTGGTTGGTCTCGCTGTCAACATTCATGGCCATGTGTCCCTCTTGGGTGACTTGCACCACGGGGAGGTTTCAGAGTTATCCTGGCAACACTTGACGCAACTTAACACAAAGTGTTCAGAAATTGTATACTACTTTATAAATGTTAATTGCACCTTATCAAGGTTTGTGGCTGTACCTTCCTCCACATGAGGCTGACCAGGATAATATACATTATTTTGGGAACACTACACAAGATTCACATCAACGACAATAAAAAACAACGCTGCTCTTATCTCAGGCCAGGGCAAAGGAAAAAACCCACTTAGGCATCACAGGACATCCCTGGAGAAATGTTCAACATGTGAGCCTGTCTGTTAGAACAACTCCCAGACATACTGTGTTTCATGTCATACTATAACATAATTTGTGATCCAAATGTCGATATACAAGATTTTTTGTTGCAAACCAAGTCTGGTTAAGATGGTAAGTAAATACTACAGCCAATTAAAACAATGATCAAGACAAAATAACATAAAACACAATAAACTTCAACTACTGGTAAGTCATGTTGTCTATATTTGAAGTATACATTTTTCCCGACTACAACTTTTTAAATCCATTACTGACTGAATAAAAAAAACATACGATCTCCTATCCAAGTATGTTTGTAGTAATTTTTTACTCCCAAAAGCAGATCTAAATATCCATGTAGGCTTACCTGTAGTGAGGAGCTTGAGCGGGGTTAGGAGGAGGATAAGAAGAGCAATCCTAAAGGTCTTCATGTTGGTTCTACTGAGCGCTCCCGTCCTGGGTCCTTTTTAGGGATCTGCGGAGCTGTGTGAGCCACTGCTATCAACCACTGGAAAAGTTGTTCACATTCTTGCCGATTGCTGCTTATTGGCACTTTCTTTGATACAAAAAAATGGGAGGAAGTAGACCAGCTTCCCTTGAGGTCAGAGGGTATGGGGAGGCTGCTTCGGCCAGTGGGAGAAGTCTTTCACGTGTCCCAGCTTGGAATGGAACTTGGCCCCTAAGGTGTGTTTGTACTTCAACGCCAACTCCTGTCACTTATTTTTTCCTGCCCGCGCGTTGCAGGCGTGGCGTGACCGGTGTGAAGGAATCTAGTAAGTGTCTCAGACTAGGCTGGGCTGTGTATGACCCAAAACAACATGTACAGATGTAGGATCTTAATTTGATCACTCTTTTGTTGCTGAGGATTTTCCTGCAAAGCAGGAAATGCAAACGTGTAGTGTATTTGAGTTTTAGAAGGCTTCTAAAGGTTGTAATTTCCAAATTTTCCAACACCTGTAAGGCCTATCAGTTCAGAATGGGCTTTCAGGAAAATAGTTTTGCCTCAAACTGAACTGCATGTTCAGCTCTTCAGCATACCCTTGAAAAACCCACATTTTCAAAGGAACTCATTCAAGGTGACAAATAATTGTTACACTTCTTATGTGAACCGTGCTCAATAAAACCAATATAGTGGTCAGTTGCAACTCTCGTTTGACTCTTTTAATATAGCTAGGACCATTTGCAAGGACTTGGCACCAAACTGGTGAAAGGCACACCCCATCATCTTTGTTACAGTTTATTTTAATGAACAGTTAACTGTGAGCCATACCCATTGGTGATTAATGTGAGTTCCTCAGATATCTTCTCGAGCTACAGATCTGCATTTGCATTGCTGCAGGGAGGGTGGTGGGATGATAAGTTTTAATCAGCCCTTCCATCAGTAATCAGGCCAGTCTTGCGCCCTCTCTGACCTCTAGGATCAGCATTGATCTCCTACCATGCCTCAATTCTGAGCAATTTGTTGGTTGCACAAATGATGGTATATTGGCAACACTTTAATTTACAGTTCTCTGTAAATCTTCCCTAAGTCGTTGTATATGAGGATGTACCAGCTTATAATGAGGGCAAAAAAATGTTTTACGCCCTTGTTTAAAACAATACACTGTAAACCCAATTATTAGATGTATTATGTAATCATATAACAAAATATAATTGCAATGGAAATAAAGTCAATACTGTTTGATAAATAAATATAATGGACTGAGTGTCCATTTTTTTGTGTGAAGTGTTAAATGCAAAAAAAGAGTGTATAAATCACTGCCTATAGCAACTCAAAGCCATCAATTTGATTATTCATAATTTCAATTAATTATTAAAAAAATATATAAAGTATGAGCAGAAGCAGCGCACATCTTTCTGAAGGGATCTCATTCTTGGAAAGCGATGAAAAACTGAATAAATTCAAAATATATATTTTTTTACCTAGTACTATGCATTTTTCATATACAGTTGAAGTCGGAAGTTTGCATACACTTAGGTCGGAGTCATTAAAACTCGTTTTTCAACCCCTGAACAAATGTTTTGTTAACAAACTATAGTTTTGGCAAGTCGGTTAGGACATCTACTTTGTGCATGACACAAGTAATTTTTCCAATAATTGTTTATAGACAGATTATATCACTTATAATTCACTGTATCACAATTCCAGTGGGTCAGAAGTTTACATACACTAAGTTGACTGTGCCTTTAAACAGCTTGGACAATTCCAGAAAATTATGGCATGGCTTTAGAAGTTTCTGATAGGCTAATTGACATAATTTGAGGCAATTGGAGGTGTACCTGTGGATGTATTTCAAGGCCTAACTTCAAACTCAGTGCCTCTTTGCTTGATGTCATGGGAAAATCAAAAGAAATCAGCCAAGACCTCAGAAAATAATTGTAGACCTCCACAAGTCTGGTTCATCCTTAGGAGCAATTTCCAAGGACAAACAATAGTACCAAGTAAAAACACCATGGGACCACGCAGCCGTCATACCGCTCAGGAAGGAGACGCGTTCTGTCTCCTAGAGATGAACATTGGTGCGAAAAGTGCAAATCAATCCCAGAACAACAGCAAAGGACGTTGTGAAGATGCTGGAGGAAACCGGTACAAAAGTATCTATATCCACAGTAGAACAAGTCCTATATCGACATAACCTGAAAGGCCACTCAGTAAGGAAGAAACCACTGCTCTAAAACCGCCATAAAAAAAGCCAGATTACGGTTTGCAACTGCACATGGGGACAAATATTGTGCTTTTTGGAGAAATGTCCTCTGGTCTGATGAAACAAAAAATATAACTATTTGGCCACAATGCCCATCGTTATGTTTGGAGAAAAAAGGGGGAGGCTTGCAAGCCGAAGAACACCATTCCAACCGTGAAGCATGGGGGTGGCAGCATCATGTTGTGGGGGTGCTTTGCTGCAGAAGGGACTGGTGCACTTCACAAAAAAGATGGCATCATGAGGGCGGAAATTTAGGTGGATATATTGACGCAACATCTCAAGACATCAGTCAGGAAGTTAAAGCTTGGTTGCAAATGGGTCTTCCAAATGGACAATGACCCCAAGCATACAGTGCCTTGCGAAAGTATTCGGCCCCCTTGAACTTTGCGACCTTTTGCCACATTTCAGGCTTCAAACATAAAGATATAAAACTGCATTTTTTTGTGAAGAATCAACAACAAGTGGGACACAATCATGAAGTGGAACGACATTTATTGGATATTTCAAACTTTTTTAACAAATCAAAAACTGAAAAATTGGGCGTGCAAAATTATTCAGCCCCTTTACTTTCAGTGCAGCAAACTCTCTCCAGAAGTTCAGTGAGGATCTCTGAATGATCCAATGTTGACCTAAATGACTAATGATGATAAATACAATCCACCTGTAGGCCACACTACTTGCCTAAAGAGTTTTCAGCTATACTTTTCGTGGCTGTTTATTTACCACCACAGACAGATGCTGGTACTAAGACCGCACTCAGTCAGCTGTACAGGGAAATAAGCAATCAGGAAACCACTCACCCAGAGGCGGAGCTCCTAGTGGCCGGAGACTTTACGGCAGGGAAACTAAAAATAGTTCGACCAAATTTCTATCAACATGTTAAATGTGCAACCAGAGGGAAAAAAATTCTAGATCACCTAACACCTTTTTTTTGCACTATTGGTTAGAGCCTGTAAGTAAGCATTTCACTGTAATTTCACCTGTTGTATTCGGCGCACGTGACAAATAAACTTTGATTTGATTTGTATGTTAAACTTCCGACTTCAACGGTATTCAGAAACGCTCATTACTGCTTTTTTTTCTATGGGATTGGTGAAGACAGCTCATTGTGGAAGAAAATGAATGGAGCGGAAGAGTGTGAAGCAGCCAGAATGCTGTTGATGACGTCTTCCATTCTTCTTTGTTTTCATACGAGTGCCACGCACCCAGATGACCTCACACTGGTTGCTTGAGAATGTTGTTGTTATAGTATTGAGGTTGCAGACATTCACTTCCCCCCGTATGAAGAATGAAAAACAGATCTGAAGAACTTCTGGATAGATCTACTGAATTAGCATTCTAAATCCAGATATGTGCTTGCTAGAGGATTTGATGCAATAGTTGTTACTTGCGCCTTCATGCATATCGTGTAAAAAATGTGCACACACACATGACACAAATGATATTATATCAGTGAATCTTCACTTTAAAAAGTGTAGGGCCAGGATTAAATCCAATTGTGCTTTGCAGCTATTCACCGACATATGCTGTGTTAACTGTGAATATGGCCTTTTAAAGGTGCATAGCCGACAAAGCGCGATCAGATTAACTTTGAGCTTTACCTGTGAGGTTTATTACTTTGCTCCATTCCAAAGTCAAGGCTCTGGCCTTCCCTAAACAGGATGTTAGAACCTGCTTCCTTCAATTGTGCATTGTTTCTCATGTACAACTGAACAAGTCTGACAAGGGCCACTGGGAGGGACTCCAGCTGCAGCTCTACCTCACGCTCGTGACACTGTCAGAGCCCCACCAAACCAGTCTTAAATGTTGGTGGCACTGGCCTACTTTTGATGATATGTGCATCTTGCAGAGTGTAGCTTGAAAAAGCTAACATTGGGTGACACACTTTCTAATTTATTGAATTAGCTGGGGTTTCATCTTGACGAATCACTATCAATGACCATTATCATTGTTGTTACTATTATTATGGTCCAATAAATAATATTTTTTTTTTCACTCTGCTCTTTGGGAATACAGCTATTGATCGAAGGTCAGAATCAGGGTGGGAATGTGTTTGTTAAGGAAATATCTAAAGCATCCCAGGCATTACTCATCTTAAAGGAAAGTATTCAGAACCCTTGACATTTTGACATGTTACAGCCTTATTTTAAAATTGATTAAAAAAATGTTTTCCCTCATCAACCAACACCCAATATCATATAATGACAAAGTTAAAACAGGTTTTTAAACATTTTTTAGACATTTTAGACATAAAAAACGGAAATATCACATTCACATATGTATTCAGACCCTTAACTCAGTACTTTGTCGAAGCACCTTTGGCAGTGATTACAGCTTCGGGTCTTCTTGGGAATTGCGCTACAAGCTTGGCACACCTGTATTTGGGGAGTTTCTCCCATTCTTCTCTGCAGATCCTCTCAAGCTCTGTCAGGTTGGATGGGGAGCGTCACTGCACAGCTATTTTCAGGTCTTTTCAGAGATGTTAGATCAGGTTCAAGTCCGGGGTTTGGCTGGGCCACTCAAGAACATTCAGAGACTTGTCCCGAAGCCTCTCCTGCGTTGTCTTGGCAATGTCCTTAGGCTCGTTGTTCTGTTGGAAGGTGAAGATTTGCCCCATTCTAAGGTCCTGAGCACTCTGGACCAGGCAGTCCCTGCCGCTAAAAAACCTCCCCACAACATGATGCTGCCACCACCATGCTTCACCGTAGGGATGGAGCCAGGTTTCCTCCAGATGTGACACTGGGCATTCAGGACACCAGGTGGTGTCAAAGACCCCAGCCCCAAATTGTCAAAGACCAGAGCCAGCCACGTTACAGACTGTTCTCTCTGCTACCGCATGGCAAGCAGTACCAGAGTGCCAAGTCTAGGACAAAAAGTCTTCTCAACAGTTTTTACCCCCAAGCCATAAGACTCCTGAACAGGTAATCAAATGGCTACCCGGACTATTTGCACTGTGTGCCTCCCCCACAACCCCTCTTTTACGCTGCTGCTACTCTCTGTTTATCATATTTGCATAGTCACTTTAACTATACATTCATGTACATACTACCTCAATTGGCCCGACCAACCAGTGCTCCCGCACATTGGCTAACCGGGCTATCTGAATTGTGTCCCGCCACCCACCACCCACCACCCACCAACCGCACTTTTACGCTACTGATACTCTCTGTTCATCATATATGCTTAGTCACTTTAACTGTATCTACATGTACATACTACCTCAATCAGCCCGACTAACTGGTGTAGCCTTACTACTTTTATGGCTTCGCTACTGTATATAGACTCGCTACTGTTATTTTTCACTGTCTTTTTACTGTTGTTTTTATTTCTTTACTTAACTATTGGTCACCTAATGCACTATTGATTAGAGCCTGTAAGTAAGTATTTCACTGTAAGGTCTACACCTGTTGTATTCGGAGCATGTGACAAATAAACTTTGATTTAATCAACTCCCTGACCAAGGCCCTTCTCCCCCGATTGCTCAGTTTGGCCGGGCGGCCAGCTCTAGGAAGGGTCATTTGGGGTTTCATACTTCTTCCTTTTAAGAATGATGGAGGCCACTGTGTTCTTGTGGACCTTCAATGCTGCAGAAATGTTTTGCTACCCTTCCCCAGATCTGTACCTCGACACAATCCTGTCTCAGAGCTCTACGGACAATTCCTTCACTTGGTTATTTATCTGACATGCACTGTCAACTGTGGGACCTTATATAGACAGGTGTGTGCCTTTCCAAATCATGTCCAATCAATTGATTATACCACAAGTGGACTCCAATCAATAAACACCTCAAGGATGATCAATGGACACAGGATGCACCTGAGCTCAATTTTGAGTTTCATAGCAAAGGGTCTGAATATTTATGTAAATAAAGTATTCCTGTTTTACATTTTTTATAAACGTGCTAAAATTTCTAAAAACCTGTTATGCTTTGTCATTATGGGGTATTGTGTGTAGATTGCTGAGATATAAATACAAATACTTTTTTTAGAATAAGGTTAACGGGTCTGAATACTTTCACTGTATGCTTTCTTTTTTTCTGTGGTATCGTTTTGAATACGTCTGAATATCGTCTGAATACTTTCCGAATGCACTGTAATCCGTATGAATTCGGAGGTCAGAAATTATTAAATATTAAAGCATTAGACCTCTCAATAAAGGCTTCAGTCATACAAAAGTTATACTTAAATCCAAACTGGTTCTCTAGCAGATTAGTATGAATGTCTCATCCTATGTTCAAGAAGGGCCTTTTTCCCTTTATTCAGATTACAACCTCTCACTTTCGATTATTTGAAAATGAAATAATCTCCAAAATATCGCTATTTTTAAAACAAGTCATAGAAAGTTGGTTGCAATTTCAGTTTAATCCACCAGAAAAGACAGAACAAATATTACAACAAATATTTTGGTTAAACTCAAATATACTAATTGATTCTTAGGGATAGGCATCCCGTTAGCCTGTTTGGGATAAGGGGCAGCATTTTCACGTTCTAATGAAAAGCATGCCCAGAGTAAATTTCCTGCTACTCAGGCCCAGATGCTAATATATGCATATTATTAGTAGTATTGGATAGAAAACACTATGAAGTTTCTAAAACTGTTTGAATGATATAACAGAACTCATAGGGAAGACAAAAACCTGAGAAAAATCCAACCAGGAAGTGGGAAATCTGAGGTTTGTAGTTTTTCAACTCATTGCTTATCGAATATACAGTGTCTATGGGGTCATATTGCAGTTCCTAAGGCTCCCACTAGATGTCAACAGTCTTTAGAACCTTGTTTGAGGCTTCTACTGTGAAGTGGGGGCGAATGAGAGCTGATTGAGTAAGGAGTCTGCCAGAGTGCCATGAGCTGATCACGCGTGCTCACGTGAGAGGTAGCTGCGTTCCATTGCAATTCTAAAGACAAAGGAATTCTCTGGTTGGAACATTACTGAAGATTTATGTTAAAAACATCCTAAAGATTGATTCTATACATCGTTTCTATGAACTGTAATATAACTTTTTGAACTTTTCGTCTGAACTTTCACCTGGACTTGCCCGCGCCTCGTGAGTTTGGATTTGTTTACTAAACGCACTAACAAAAGGAGGTATTTGGACATAAATTATGGACTTTATCGAACAAAACAAACATTTATTGTGGAACTGGGATTCCTGGGAGTGCATTCTGATGAAGATCATCAAAGGTAAGTGAATATTTATAACGCCATTTATGACTTTTACTGACTCCACAAGATGGCGGGTATCTGCATGGCTTGTTTTTGTGTCTGAGCTCCGTACTCAGATTATTGCATGGTTTGCTTTTTTGAAATCTGACACAGCGGTTGCATTAAGGAGAAGTATATCAATACTTTTGTGCATAGTACTTGGTATCTTTTATCAAAGTTTATTATGAGTATTTCTGTAAATTGATGTGGCTCTCTGAAAATTCGCTGGATGTTTTCGAGGCACAACATTACTGACCATAAAGCGCCAATGTACACTGAGATTTTTGGATATAAATATGAACTTTATCGAACAAAACATACATCTATTGTGTAACATAAAGTCCTATGAGTGTCATCTGATGAAGATCCTCAAAGGGTAGTGATTAATTTTATCTCTATTTCTGCTTTCTGTGACTCTTCTCTCCGCTAGCGGAACCCCTATCTCAAACAAGTTTTAACGGGACATTTGTAAATCATGCAGCGCCTTATGTCACCATCGCAGATTTTGGAGAAACAACAAATGTTGGTACTGTGGTATCCCAGGAGGTCTAACCCGGGGGGTGGTAATAGAGGGGAGGTACGTGATGCGACGTTGGCTCCCTCTGCTGGGAGTACACGAGCTGGGCACCCCGACACGGATAGCTCCAAATGGAGGTAATTAGGGGAAAGTGCCAACCAGCCGTGGAGGCCACATAAAAGGAGCACTGTGGCACACCGCGGGAGAGGACCGTAAGAGACCGACACAGAGCCAAAGCTGAGAAGAAGGACTGAGCCAAACCTACGTGATTTTCTTTGTTATGTTTATTTCATGGCCTAGTAAAGTTGTGTTTGCGGACTAAAACCTCCGTCTCTGTGTTAATCTCTGCATGCTCAACCCAACACCCCACGGTTTACCACATATGGTGGAGAATGCAGGCAACTCAGTAGCTTTGGGTGCCGTGGGGTCGAGCGTATGGAGATTACCATGGAGGAGCTGGTGGCTCAGTTTATCCTCAGCCAGCGGAAGCAACAGGCTTTCCAGGAGCAAGCACTGGAGGAGCAGCACCAACAAAACCTCAGACTAGTAGCGGAGGTAGCCCAGTTGAAGGCTGGGATGGCTCAGGAGTCTGGCCCGAATCAGTTCCTGGTTAAGTTAAGGGAGGAAGATGACATGGAGACGTTTTTGTGCAACTTCGAGAGGACGCCGCAGAGGGACGGATGGCCCAAGCCCAAGTGGGCCAGCCTGTTGGCACCCTACAGTACCTCTCCGGGAAGGCCCAGAAGGCCTACTTTGACTTGAACGCTGATCAGGCCGCAAATTATGAGGGGCTTAAAAGTGAGATCCTGAGCCATTATAGATTCAGCCTCGCACGTTGTGCACAACTGGTCCACGACTGGGCCTTTGACACCCCCCTTTCCCCCGTGCTCAGATGAGCGACCTGGTGCGCCTGACCAAGGGATGGCTACTGACTGACATACCGTCCTTACCGATGATCGACAAGCTCGTCCTGGATCGATAGAGCCTGGGGGAATTGCTGACCGCTGTGGAAACTCACCAGAACACCCAGGACCTGCTGAAAGGGGCCTGAGCGGAGAGAGGGGACGAGGCGAGGGGGAAGAACAACACAAAGAGAGGTGAGGGGCTGAAGAGGGCCCGGACAAAACCAGCCGAGGACGGGAAGCAGGATGACCCAAACCGACGATGTCAGCCACTGCTGGACCTAGATCAGAGGCGCTGCTATGAGTGCGGTGAGCCGGGACAGTTCCCGGGAGGAGGCCATGCCCTCCACATCCCCCAGCTCTGGGTTAACCCGGATGGCGAATTATGTCATCTCCTGGTGGGCGCACTCCGATGGTTCCTGTATGAATCAATGGCATCGACACCAGTGCTCTGCTGGACTCCGGCAGCATGGTAACCCTGGCCCACCCGCAGTGGCTCACCCGAGAGGGGAAAGATGAACCGGGGGACGAGGAGGAGACAGTGTCCTGTGTACAAGGGGACACGAAGAGGTACCCAACTGTGCCGGTGAGGTTTACCACCCCGAAGGGGGAGTGCCAGATGCTCGTGGGGGCTGTTCCTAACCTGCCCGTGTCTATTCTCCTCGGTGGATATTGCCCTCTCTTCCAGGTACTGTGGAGGAGGGACCTGGGGAGGCATGCAAGTGAGGTAGGAAGAAAAGGAAAGGACGGTGGCCTGTGCAACCCACCCACCGCCACGAGAGGTGTCCACTGGGCCCGAGTCGGACTCGGAGGAGGGAGACGACCCTGCCCCGGCAAGCGAGCCACCGTGTGAGGAAGGCCTCAGGCTCCCCTTTATGGAGGTGGAGGCCCCAGACGGACTCCCGACACGGGAATCCTCACGGGTCCGTTCGGGATGGCCCAGTTAGAAGACCCCAATCTCCAGAATGCTAGGGGCCAGGTGATTTTGGTGGATGGCTGGCTGTTAACTGGGGTAAGTGAGTGGCGCTACCCCCACTTCGCCATCGAGCGTAATTTATTGATTCAGGCAGTAAAGCACAATGGGGAGACAAATGACTTGTTACT
The DNA here is from genome assembly GCF_057628025.1 of Oncorhynchus mykiss. Taxonomy (NCBI): domain Eukaryota; kingdom Metazoa; phylum Chordata; class Actinopteri; order Salmoniformes; family Salmonidae; genus Oncorhynchus; species Oncorhynchus mykiss. The sequence goes on from NC_143030.1 coordinate 27,415,846, forward strand.
CATACCCAGGCAGTATGTTAGGACTGTGTTGCAGCTTGCCCACACCCACCTGCTTGGAGGACTACTGCCGTAGTTGCCCGGAGTGCCAGATCACAGCTCTGAGGGTACATTATAGAAACCCTTTGGTTCCCTTGCCCATTATAGGAGTGCCATTTGAGCGGGTGGCAATGGATCTGGTGGGTCCATTGGTATTCCGCGGGAAATCCTGACGGACCAGGGCACCGCATTCATTACTCGTGTGATGAAACATGTCTGCAATCAATTACGAATAAAACAGGACCAGTGTGTACCATCCACAAATGGACAGGGATTAGTTGAATGCTTCAATAAGACCCTAAAGCAGATGCTGAAGAAGTCATCGAGGGAGACGGGAGGAACTGGTACCAGCTGCTGCCCCACCTGATGTTCTCAGTGCGCAAGGTACCCCAAGCATCCACTGGGTTCTCCCCCTTTGAGCCCCTGTATGGCCATCGGTCCCGCGGACTGCTGGACCTAGCCAAGGAGGTCTGGGAAGAGCAGCTGACCCCCCCTTCGCAGCATAGTAGAACATGAGGATGATGGCGATTTGGCCAATGGTGACTGAGCACATGGCCCAGGCGCAACGCGCCCAGGAGCGTGTCTACAACCGGGGGGCCTAACCACGAGAGTTCCACCCAGGCGAGAAGGTCTTGGTGCTGATCCCTACAACAGAGAGTAAATTCCTGGCTACGTGGCATGGCCCTAGCTACGACATCCTTGAGTGGGTAGGCGAAGTCAATTACAAGGTCCGGCAAACAGGGCGGAGAAAACCCCTCCAGCTTCACCATGTGAACTTGCTGAAGAAATGGCACGCACAAATTTGGTAAGAGAGCAACGCCTTCATAGCACGCCGATGACGCGGCCGGTCTTCATTTGATCGACTGTATGTTTGTCAAATAAGCACCGATTGGGGTCAAGTTAACTCGATAGCCAATGAGCTTGGCTTTACGGGAGTATCCGGAAACCCTGTATATGTTGCAAATTGTAGGTGCTAACCTATTGTGACAGCTAACCTATTGTGACACAAAAATTATAAGAATATTCAGAGTTATGAAGTTATGAAAACTGGTTGTTTTGCAAATGTTGAACTTATAATATGGCTACTAATAATGGAACAGCTACATCAAAGTCCCATTTACATCAACAATTGAGATTTGGTTGTAAAAAGCAGAATTCTCCTTTAAGCCAAGTCTCTTAAGTTCCAGTGACTAGAGAGATACATGCTTTTTGGGAGGCAGCTATGAAATCCAATTTATGAAATAAATAGTATGCTATATATAATAATTTATGAAGAGCTCATTATGAATGTTTTGGCGTAGACCATGTAATATCAGTAAACATTTCCAAAAGTGTATATATTTAGGATGTAATACATTTTTTATTTTTTATGTTTACATTGACTTGAAATCTGAGAATAGGAATATACCACACACAAATAAACAGTTTCATTTAAGTTGAAATACATGCACATTTTTTATTGAACAGTAATATAAAATACTTTTTCATAGTTGAGTGCATGCTTCATCTGCCAACTGGTTTGAAGTTAAATTACAAAAGCAAGGCTTTATGTCGTGTAGTGAATTACTTGGGCACTTAAGCAGTTTTAAAAAAAAAATGTTTTTTTGTTTTATCTTAAAGTATTAAGCAGTAACAAACCTGTAACTGATATACAAAGCAGAGTTCCAAATAATAACAATAACATTATTAATAATAGTAATTAAATTACACTTTCTGTGGCACGTTTACAAAACAGAACAAACATTTCTAACCCGTTATATGGCACTAACAGTTATCATGCATTTTGAGTTCCACATGTAACCACAAACCTCACAAGAATGGTCAAACATGCTAAATCTGACTGTGTGCACTTACAAGTGCATGTTAAAAATATGATTCCTTTTCCATCTCAGATAGTTAAATGTTTCAATTATAAAAGAAGTTGAAGGCATATAAAGCATTATCATGGTGTTAATTTAATGAATGCCGATATACGTTTCCAGTATATATTCACTAAGCGCACTACATTTAAAAACAGGTCTCCGTAGCCAAGGCATTCAATTCATTTATTCATTCCTTTGTTTCATTTTATAAAACATGCATAGGCAGACACTTTCAGTTGATTGTTTTTTTTTTTACACAATATAGGTTCTTTATGTTTACTTTGTTCGCAATACTTTAAAAAGAGAAAAATGAACACTCACAGAATTCCAGCAAGCCACAATAAAATCTATATTCCCAAAAAACAACAAAAACATATTTGCAAATAATATATAAATGTAAATTCCAGTTATGAAACTCCCCAAAAAATAGGTATTCATCACCAAGGTAATAATTTGCCATTTTCCAGAAATCTGGGTCAAAAGCACACACCAAATGAACCTGAGGTAAGCATAATCTGTACAAAACCATAAAACTTTAAATTTTTGGGGCATTTAAACAATGTTGCAACATTCTTTTTAAGACTGCCTAATTTATTTCAGAGCTATTTTATAAGAGTAGCAAAAAAAGTTATTAATAAATAGTCCTTACTTAATTTGTACACCCTTATATGTTAAAAACATGTTTTTTTATTTATGTTTTGCCCTTTTTAGTGCTGTATTTTGTAAACGTACAATAGTTAGTAAGAAGTTACACAAAATTTCCATATCCAGTAAAACCGGGCTCTCCAACCCTGTTCCTGGAGAGCAACCGTCCTGTAGGTTTTCACTGCAACCCTAATCAAGCGTACCTGATTCTAATAATTAGCTGGTTGATAAGCTGAATCAGGTTAGAGTAGTTACAACTGGGGTTGGAGCGAAAATCTATAGGAGGGTAGCTATTCAGGAACAGGGTTGGAGAGCCCTGCAGTAAAATGAGCTAGGGGCTTTCATAAATTCTCTCTCTCTCTCTCTCTCTCTCTCTCTCTCTCTCTCTCTCTCTCTCTCTCTCGCTCTCTCTCTCGCTCTCTCTCGCTCTCTCTCTCCCTCTCTCGTCTCAGAATCAAGCACGTCATCACCAGCTTCGAGGAGGCCAAGGGCCTGAAAAAGTGAACGAGCAATAACTTTCCGTAGTTCGACCCACCCTGGTCGCCACAGACTGCCACCACCAGCCGTGGTGGAGCGTGCCCCTTCACTGGATGTTGCTGCTGTCCTTGGCGTCTGTGCCATTGGTCTCCGAGGACAGAGCCTTGTTGAGGGAGTTGAGGCTGGCGTCTGAGGGGAGGCCGTCCCGCCTCGGGGGCATCCGCTCGTTGATGCGGTCCAGGCCCTTGGCCTCCGCAAAGCTGGTGATTTTGTGCTGGGGCGAGAAGCCCTTGATGGCTGGAGGATGGAGGGATGGAGAGGGGAAAATGGAGGGAATGGGTGATTTAGAGGAGAGAAGTAGAAAAGACATGTACAATATTTAATAAGGTGACTTATTTCTGGTTCAGAAGCACAAACACACATCAGTGTGTTTGGTTTGCCTTTGGTTTTTGTTCAGAGTCAATAATTAATTGTGATAGCAATCAAGTCATGTGATGACAAAATAATGAATTCCATACAACGAATAAAAATCCATTTGTCTGAAATGGTTGACTATATAAACCATTGCACTGAATGGAAAAATCCCTTGATGGTTGTTAGCATAGCAGAGGCTTAGTAGACCAACCCACAGAAACCACAGCATCGACATTTTAACAATATAGTTATTTGTGAGAAAAATATATTTCTATACTATGCTTCTCTCAATAGTATCACGCCAATGTGCATTTCATCTGCTTAGTGTTTTCCTAGAAACAACTACAGTAAGAATACAAGTTGGGTGCGTGTATTTATAAGTTTGTATATAACTTAACTTCTTCACGCAGAGACATTTTGAACACTTAAATGATCAATTCTATCTATTTTTATTCTCATCTTGTAATATCATAGGTATAAGCCACCCCATGTAGTGTTCATTCTGCTTTTTGAAGATATTAGAGAAGTATAATGATTCAATATGAACAATTCGTCAGAGTAAATTACAACACAATATCAACACCAATTACCATATTATCGTAATTATATAACCCGAAAGACAAATGGATTACATAATCCTACTGAACATAAACCTACTGAAGAGGGTATGTCTGGTGCTGGAGGTAAATAGGTTTCCATTGTACCAGGAAATATTTACAAAAGTAAAAACACTGCTGATATATCACATAATTAACTCACAAGCAGAAAAGTATGTACACTACTGGCCAAAGGTTTTAGAACACCTACTCATTCAAGGGTTTTTCTTTATTTTTACTATTTTCTACATTGTAGAATAATAATGAAGACATCAAACTATAAAATAACACATGGAATCATGTAGTAACCAAAAAAAGTGTTAAACAAATCAAAATATATTTTATATTTAAGACTATTCAAATAGCCACCCTTTGCCTTGATGACAGCTTTGCACACTCTTGGCATTCTCTCAACCAGCTTCACCTGGAATGCTTGTCCAACAGTCTTGAAGGAGTTCCCACATATGCCAAGCACTTGTTGGCTGCTTTTCCTTCACTCTGCAGTCCAACTCATCCCAAACCATCTCAATTTGGTTGAGGTCGGGGGATTGTGGAGGCCAGGTCATCTGATGCAGCGCTCCATCACTCTACTTCTTGGTCAAATAGCCCTTATACAGCCTGGAGGTGTGTTGGGTCATGGTCCTGTTGAAAAACAAAGGATAGTCCCACTAAGCGCAAACCAGATGGGATGGCGTATCGCTGCAGAAAGCTGTGGTAGCCAAGCTGCTTAAGTGTGCCTTGAATTCTAAATTGACAGACAGTGTCACCAGCAAAGCAGCCCCACACCATAACACTTTTTCCTCCATGCTTTACGGTGGGAAATACACATTTGGAGATCATCTGTTCACCCACACCGCGTCTCACAAAGATACGTCGGTTGGAACCAAAAATCTCAAATTTGGACCAAACCAAAGGACAAATTTCCACCGGTCTAATGCCCCTTGCTCGTGTTTCTTGGCCCAAGCAAGTCTCTTCCCCTTATTGGTGTCCTTTAGTAGTGGTTTCCTTGCAGCAATTCAACCATGAAGGCCTGATTCACAGTCTCCTCTGAAAGTTGATGTTGAGATGTGTCTGTTACTTGAACTCTGCGAACCATTTATTTGGGCTGCAATTTCTGAGGCTGGTAACTCTAAATGAACTTATCTTCTGCAGCAGAGGTAACTCTGGGTTGTCCATTCCTGTGGCGGTCCTCATGAGAGCCAGTTTCATCATAGCACTTGATGGTTTTTGCGACTGCACTTGAAGAAACTTTCAACGTTCTTGAAATGTTCCATATTGACTGACCTTCATGTGTTAAAGTAATGATGGACTGTCGTTTTCCCTTTGCTTATTTGAGCTGTTCTTGCCATAATATGGATTTGGTCTTTTACCAAATAGGGCTATCTTCTGTGTACCCTCCCCCATCCACCTTGTCACAACACAACTGATAGGCTCAAACACATTAAAAAGCAAATACATACAACACATTAACTTTTAAGAAGGCACACCTGTTAATTGAAATGCATTCCAGGTGACTACCTTAAGAAGCTGGTTGAGATAATGCCAAGAGTGTGCAAAGCTGTCAACAAGGCATAAGGTGGCTATTTAATGAATGTCAAATATAAAATATATTTTGATTTGTTTAACACTTTTTTGGTTACTACATGATTCCATATGTGTTATTTCATAGTTTTGATGTCTTCACTATTATTCTACAGTGTAGAATATAGCAAAAATAAAGAAAAACCCTTGAATGAGTAGGTGTTCTAAAACTTTTGACCAGTAGTGTATGTAAGTCAATTATGAGATGAAATTAAGCATTTTGGGGAAAATACATGTGCAAATTATTCAGTGTGAAAGTGAACGTGGAAGTAAATAGTGTAAAAAAAAGAAAAAGAAACTGTAAAAACAACATTTTGCAACTGATGCTCTATCAAAAAATAAACCTGAAGATACTTGACTGCATATTTCAAAAAGGCACAATTGAAAACACCTGAGGACCCCCAGGACCAGACCACCCCACCACTGTACTACACAAACAAAACAAAAGGACCAAGGAAATGGAAAAGAGAAAAATGAATGGAAAATAGAGAGTGGGGCCCACATACACTGAAACATACAGTATACCACAGAAAAAGTACTACAACAGTGAGACTACGCTCACATGCATAGACACTACTACAAAAGGTACTTGTTGCTAACCACTTGTTAAGCCTGCTCAGAACATGCAGCAAATTACTAAGGGACAAGGGGGCTATAATGGTAGTCAGCAGTTACATTTTCAGGATATCCTTTTTCTGGATCAGAAAAATTTGGGAGGAATTAGCGATATTATTAAATTATGGGTGTGGAGAGAGGGGGCTGATGGGTCTTGCAGTTTGTGTTGCTGCATAGTACAGGTCAGACACAGGTTATTAGCAGCTCAACAAAGAGAACAGGACACAGCAGGGCCACAGAGGAACCACATGGAAAAATAAGCTAAAAGAGTCTCGTCACTGATGCACGTCATCCTCTAGGGGGCGCTTATGAGGAGTCGCTGAACAATTCCAACTTAAATAGCAGCTAGCTAGCAAATCGCTATTTAGTGCGTAGTTAAGCTTGTTCTTTGTTGCGCGGCTTTGTTTGCCCATTTTCTTTTTGGAGTTGGAGCCCAATTTGGCTTTCAAAGCCTCTGTTGGAAAAACAAATTTAGTTCTGATTTGTTTCTATCTCACGTATATTAGTGCAAAGACAAAGCACAACTGTATTAGTTGTTTCAAAGGGGGACAATCAGATCGGTCTTTCATAGGAAGACTGAGTGGGTGGATGAGTTGGTGTAGGGGCATGGGGCGTTGTATGAAGTCACAGGTGTGACATAATATCCTGCTGAGTGCTGTTGTTTTTCAGACAAACGTATGAGTGGACACAGCTTAGTGGAGGGGATACTGCAAAACAATGTACATACAGACTAAGCTGAAAACCTTGTCGGTGGGAGGGAGGGGAGGGTGGCTATATCCTAGCAGGTGAAAAGAAAAGTAATGCATTTAATGCTATCTGCCTAGTATGATCTTTGTTCAACAGTGATATGATCTTTGTTCCCCTTTGAAACAAGTGTGGCTTTTCTGTACCCCCCCCCTCTTTTTTTTGGGGGGGGGGGGTAATTATTATGCCACAATTTGTTAGCTCAAACACCCAACACACTCTGTAACAAGCTACGGCGAGATGGATGAAAACGCAGCAGGCGGGGGCCCCTGTCTATTGCGGTAAGAAGCAACAGAGAGGGCCGCCGGCCTAGTTACCTTCGTCTGCCTCAATAGCCTCAATAGTAGCTGAAGAGAAGAAGACGGGGGTTGCAAAACGAATGAGAAGAAGGGTGACCAGCGAGGAATTCATTTGGTTTTTTCCCAGGAACCGGTCAATGAGCAGCAAAAAGAGAGAGCCAATGCAAAGACAACAATGTTAAAAACAAAAAAACTCTCTGTGTTTTTCGGACAGAGGACACTCATGGGAGGAGGAGCAGGGATCAAGCGGGTGTGTTAAGACAGACAAAGAAGGAAGGGGGTAGTTAACCAAAAAAGTGACAGACGGAATGGAGCCAGTCAAATACCCATTGTACACAAATGTGTGGTGCGCTGGTATTTTGAGCTTGGTAAAAACGGCACCCGTGTTTGACAAAGGGACCAGAAGCGGTGCGGGACGGCTATAGAAAATGGATGTCGGGGAGGGGGATGCCGTGACAAGTAGGACTGGAGAGGGTTGATGATTATCAAAGGGGTGAATGTGAATATCTGTCTGATGTATCCTCACTCAACAAACTACACACTGGAGCAGGGTTGGGGGGGGTGACATATGATCGGTGTTTAACAGGAGTTAGGCTACAGTACATGTGGACGTGTGAGTGAGAACAGAAACAACTCTGCCAAAGTCATAAATGCGGCTGCAGCTGAACAACCGAGCTCAGATAAAAGAAAAGAAGAATGTTCTCGGGAAACATAGGCTACAAGCTATCATGAACTGTAGCGCAGCCGCGTCTTTTGACACGAACCGCCGAAAGAGCAGATGCACCTTTAAGAAACACACCGTGGGAATATTTTAATGCACTTACCACTTACCATACAAATCCTTCTGTTCTATAGCAATACTCATCATCAAACACTTATCAACAGAAATACGGAAATTACTCTGTACTCAGGTGGTGCACACAGAGAAAAAGAAATGGGCTCGGTTGGGCCTGCAAATGATACTTAGCGGCTACAGCTCTACAACTTGAACAGGTCGATGTGGCTATGGAGGTACGATACATAATGCACAAGAGCGACGTACACACACAGGAAAGCTATAAGGAGGTCCAAAAGAAACCAAGTGGTTGATGGATTGCACAACATTACGGTAGAAGCACATTGGAGACTGTCTGAACAATAAGAGCCTATGGCGAGCTGTGATTCTACCAATGCTGCGACAGAAAATCTCTTTGAACGTCACTCTGCCTCCCAACATGGCTCCTCCTCGCTACTGCATCTCCATTGGATGGCTTTGGCATCACTGGGAACTACTGTACATGGTTGCCCCTATGCAGTCGGAATCAACAATGTGTGGTTTGTGTGTGTGTGTGTGTGTGTGTGTGTGTGTGTGTGTGTGTGTGTGTGAGAGAGATAGAGTTATAGACTACTGTTTATAAGGCAAACATGTAGCATTTCTGTGGTAAACTTCGGGAGAAGTGAACCCAGAAATAGATGTCGATGGTTCAGAGCAGTAGAGGATCGAAAACATGACTTAAACTCACTGTAGGCCTAAAACAACTGATAGAGGAGACTTAAACTGACCAAGAGAACCAAAGAGAGGAGAATGAAGTTCTTTGGATTTCTGCCTTGTTTGTGGGTGACAAGGTAGATAATATGTATCCCCTTTCATACACGGTTGTTTATGTCAATTCCAATTCATCCTTTGCATCTTACTCGGTACCTAGCCTTCCCTGACATCTTAAAAATCACTTAAAATTTGTCAAAGGACATGATTTTGTTCTATTTAAAATAAATTCAAATTCTAAATGGTCTATGTTATAGCCTGATTCCGTCGGTAGATTATTCAATTCCACTTGTCATCTTTGGAAGAAATGTCTTCCCTGTGGAAAAGCATCTTATAATGCTAGTCTGTCACGTAAAGGAGATCGATCGATCGTCAGACTGTTTTTGGGAGTGTTTGGAATTCAACATGGGAGGGTGAATTCTACAATATTCTCACAAAACACTGCTGACACAATACTTGCACAACAGATTATACCTGTGGTTTCTAGGGAAAGAGGAGAAAGAAGAAGACAGAGACAATATTTGAGATATAACCAGTAGATTTCAGAGAGGAAGGTGGAGGGGGGAGGGGGGGGGGGTAAGGAAAGCAAGACAGCATTAAAAGAGACAATGGCGAAAAACTTCTAACATTTTATGACGGTATTATCTAAAACCAACATCAGAGAAAGGGGCCACGCTTTGCAGTACTTAGATATGAGCTTATTCTAGGTTAACCTTGCTGCAGTAATGCTTATATTGACTACAGATTACAGTTACATTGTATTTCCCACTGCTGCAACTGTGTTCTATGACATAAAAGTCGTAAAGAAATATACCGGGTTTAAGAGAAAATGCCCTGAGAGAAAAAAAAATAGTGAAATAAGTATCAGGTATCTGCTTGTCTTTGAGGTGGATGCATTGCTAATTAAATATTTGTATAAGTGTGTATTGATGGGGGCGGAACACGGTGGCCTGGGGAGTGTGAGGGGTGTTTTGGGCTAGGCATGGAGGTCCAGGGTGTGTGTTGTGGTGCGTACCATTCTGGAGCTTCTCCTTGCCTCCGGACAGTACTCCACTGGGCAGCATGCCGGTGGGGGTCAGCCCTTTCAGTGTCAACACACTCTCACTCTCCTCCCTGCAGGGACAACAAACAAAGAAATGGAACTGGATTCAACTAACCATGAAGCTGTTTATTAGCTCAATGTTTATGAAAGTTTTGCTCCTATTCCTTCACCTGTATAAAATGACAATCATCCATGAATTTTCTCAGCGTTCAGTCTCTTGACCACGATGATTCAGGATGTTGTTATTGAATTGCTTGTTTTTTTGCTGTTGTTGTTGCTAGACATCACTTTGAAATGCCTTTATTTAATGAATAGTGCTATAAAAGTTGAATAAATTATTATTATTATCTATTGGGAGTTGAACCAGGAAGTGAGAGGTTAAACAGAAAAAGGAGCACCGAACAGGAAGAGTTGAGACACAGGAAGAGCTTTTCACTATTTAAAAAGTAACTGTCCAGTGTTTCAAGATTTCTATGAAATATGACCTATAATTAATAAACATTTGAGTGAAATAGTTTCCCATACAAAAAATGGTAATTAAGTTGTTTAAAAAGCAGATTTCCTGTGTTTGAATGTTGTAAGCGTGCCCCAACAACAGAATGGTGTGGGCGTATACCAGTCATTCAAAATATTCATTCGAGTAGACCGCTGATTGGCCAGCTCAGCCAATAGGCCAACATGACATCATGTTTGAAACAGTCTGTTTGAGATACAAGTTTGAGGTGTTTCTTCTCCAATTTAGGCTCCGGCCATAAATACGTGCATAGGATGAGTCAACAACAGAATATTACCTTTTAAAAGTGAGAATTTCACTGGACAGTTACTTTAAGAGATAATTGGGGACGAGGTTGGTCGACGCGCCATGCCAATTAGTAATACATCAAGAATTTTGGCCCATGATAAAAGGTTTTCAATGAAGCCTAATTCAATTCAAATCAAATCAAATTGTATTTGTCACATGCGCCAAATACAACCTTAACGTGAAATGCTTACTTACAAGCCCTTAACCAACAATGCAGTTCAAGAAGTAGTGACTATGCATAGATAATAAACAGCGAGTAGCAGCAGTATGAAAACAAAAGGGGGGAGTAATCAATGTAAATAGTCCGGGTGGCCATTTGATTAGTTTAGTTGTTCAGTAGTCTTCTGGCTTGGGGGTAGAAGCTGTTAAGGGGCCTTTTGGTCCTAGACTTGGCACTCCGGTACCATTTGCCGTGTGGTAGCAGAGAGAACAGTCTATGACTTGGGTGACTGGAGTCTTGACAATTTGTTGGGCCTTCCTCTGACACCGCCTAGTATATACAGTTGTTGTCGGAAGTTTACATACACCTTAGCCAAATACATTTAAACTCAGTTTTTCACAATTCTTGACATTTACTCCCATAAAAAATTCCCTGTCTAAGGTCAGTTAGGATCAACACTTTATTTTAGCTTTTATTTTCTTCATCACATTCCCAGTGGGTCAGAAGTTTACATACACTCAATGAGATTTTGGTAGCATTGCCTCGTTTACCTTGTGTCAAACGTGTCGGGTAGCCTCCGCAAGCTTCCCACAATAAGTTGGGTGAATTTTGGCTCATTCCTCCTGACAGGGCTGGTGTAACTGAATTAGGTTTGTAGGCCTCCTTGCTCACACACGCTTTTTCAGTTCTGCCCACACATTTTCTGTAGGATTGAGGTCAGGGCATTGTGATGGCCACTCCAATACCTTGACTTTGTTGTCCATAAGCCATTTTGCCACAACTTTGGAAGTATGCTTGGGGTCATTGTCCATTTGGAAGACACATTTGTGACCAAGCTTTAACTTCCTGACTGATGTCTTGAGATGCTGATTCAATATATCCACATAATTTTCCGCCCTCATGATGCCATCTATTGTGTGAAGTGCACCAGTCCCCCCTGCAGCAAAGCACCCCCACAACATGATGCTGCCACCCCCGTGCTTCACGGTTGGGATGGTGTTCTTCAGCTTGCAAGCCTCCGCCTTTTCCTTCAAAACATAACGATGGTCATTATGGCCAAACAGTTTTATTTTTCCTTCACCAGACCAGAGGACATTTCTCCAAAAAGTACGATCTTTGTCCCCATGTGCAGTTGCAAACCATAGTCTGGCTTTTTTATGGCGGTTTTGGAGCAGTGGCTTCTTCCTTGCTGAGCGGCCTTTCAGGTTATGTCGATAATGGACTCATTTTACTGTGGATATAGATACTTTTGTACTTTTCCTCCAGCATCTTCACAAGGTCCTTTGCTGTTATTCTGGGGTTGATTTGCACTTTTCTCACCAAAGTACGTTCACCTCTAGGAGACAGAACGCGTCTCTTTCCTGAGCGGTATGCCGGCTGCGTGGTCCCATTGTGTTTATACTTGGTACTATTGTTTGTACAGATGAACGTGGTTCCTTCAGCCGTTTGCAAATTGCTCCCAAGGATGAACCAGGCTTGTGGAGGTCTACCATTTTTTCTCTGAGGTCTTGGCTGATTTCTTTTTATTTTCCCATGATGTCAAGCAAAGAGGCACTGAGTTTGAAGTTAGGCCTTGAAATACATCCACAGGTACACCTCCAATTGACACAAATTATGTCAATTAGCCTGTGTCAGAAGCTTCTAAAGCCATGCAATTTTCTGGAATGTTCCAAGCTGTTTAAAGGCACAGTCAACTTAGTGTATGTAAACTTCTGACCCACTGGAATTGTGATACAGTGAATTAAATGTGAAATAATCTGTCTGTAAGCAATAGTTGGAAAAGTGACTTGTGTCATGCACAAAGTAGATGTCCTAACCGACTTGCCCAAACTATAGTTTGTTAACAAGACATTTGTGGAGTGGTTGAAAAACGAGTTTTAATGACTCCAACATAAGTTTATGTAAACTTCCGACTTCAACTGTGGGTCCTGGATGTCAGGAAGCTTGGCCCCAGTGATGGTAGTGCGTACGGCCCAGTACCTCTGTGGCGCCGTTCCGTCAGATGCTGAACAGTTGCCATACCAGGCGGTAATGCAACCGGTCAGGATGCTCTCGCTGGTGCAGCTGTAGAACTTTTTGAGGATCTGGGGACCCATGCCAAATCTTTTCAGTCTCAAAAGGGGGAAGAGGTGTTGTCGTGCCCTCTTCACAACTGTCTTGGTGTGTTTGGACCATGATAGTTTGTTGGTGAGGTTGACAACAAGGAACTTGAAACTCTCGAACCATTCCACTTCTGTCCCGTCAATGTTAATGGAGGCGTGTTCAGCCAGTCCACGATCAGCTCCTATGTCTTGCTCACATTGAAAGGTTGTTGTCACTGACCTCCTCCCTATAGGCTGTCTCATCGTTGTCAGTAATCAGGACAACCATTGTTGTGTCGTCAGCAAACTCAATGATGGATGAACAGGGAGTGCAGAGGGGATTAAGCACGCACCCCTGAGGGGCCCCAGTGTTGTTGCAGATGTGTTGTTGCCTACCCTTACCACCTGGGGAGCGGCCCATCAGGATGTCCAGGATTCAGTTGCAGAGGGAGGTGTTTAGTCCCAGGATCCTTAGCTTAGTGATGAGCTTTGTGGGCACTATGGTGTTGAACGCTGATCTGTAGTCAATGAACAGCATTCTCACGTAGGTGTTTATTTTGTCCAGGTGGAAAAGGGCAGTGTGGAGTGTGATTGAGATCGCGTCATCTGTGGATCTGTTGGGTTGGTATGCGAATTGGAGTGGGTCTAGGGTTTCTGGCATGATGGTGTTGATGGGAGCCATGACCAACCTTTCAAAGCATTTCATGGCTACCGACGTGAGTGCTACAGGGCAGTAATCACTTAGGCAGGTTACTTTTGCTATTATGGGCACAGGGACTATAGTGGTCTGTTTAAAACATATAGGTATTACAGACTCGGCCAGGGAGAGGTTGAAAATGTCAGTGAAGACACTTGCCAGTTGGTCCATGCATGCTTTGAGTGCATATCCTGGTAATCCTTCCACGGCTTTGTAAATGTTGACCTGTTTAAAGGTCTTGCTCACATCGGCTACGGAGAGCGTGATCACACAGTTGTCCAGAACAGCTGGAGCTCTCATGCATGCTTCAGTATTTCATGCCTCAAAGCAAGCATAAAATGCATTTAGCTTGTCTGGTAGGCTTCTAGATGTGAGTTTGTCCTTAAGTCACATGATTTTGAACTTTCAAATAGCTATCCTGTCAAGTACAATATGCTGACTTCTGCCTACGATCATGTAACTGGGCACATATTATAAAATGCATAAACATACAGTGCATTTGAAAAGTATTCAGACCCCTTGACTTTTTCCACATTATGTTACGTTACAGCCTTATTCTAAAATTGATTCAATAGTTTTTTTCCCTCATCAATCTACACACAATACCCCATTATGACAAAGCAAAAACAAATGTTTAGAACTGTTTGCAAAAATATAAAATATCACATTTACATAAGTATTCACACCCTTTACTCAGTACTTTGTTGAAGCACCTTTGGCAGCGATTACAACCTTGAGTCTTCTTGGGTATGACGCTACAAGCTTGGTACACCTGTATTTGGAGAGTTTCTCCCATTCTTCTCTGTAGATCCTCTCAAGCTCTGTCAGGTTGGATGGGGAGCATCACTGCACAGCTATTGTCAGGTCTCTCCAGAGATGTTTGATCGGGTCTGGGCTCTGGCTGGGCCACTCAAGGACATTCAGAGACTTGTCCCGAAGCCACTCCTGCGTTGTCCTGGCCGTGTGCTTGGAGTCATTGTCACATTGGAAGGTGCACCTTCACCCCAGTCTGAGGTCCTGAGCGCTCTGGAGCAGGATTTCATCAAGGATCTTTTTGTACTTTGCTCCGTTCATCTTTCCCTCGATCCTGACTAGTCTCCCAGTCCCTGCCTCTGAAAAACATCCCCACAGCATGATTCTGCCACCACCATACTTCACCATAGGGATGGTGCTAGGTTTCCTCCAGCGACGCTTGGCATTCAGGCCAAAGAGTTCCATCTTGGTTTCATCAAACCATGATCTGAGAGTCTTTAGGTGCCTTTTGATAAACTCCAAGCGGGCTGCTCCAATTTTTGAATAAGGCTGAATACTTTCCCGAATGCACTGTAGATAGACAGGAACTGCACACCTAGACATGCATCGATGAATCCCAATAAATACCTGAGGACAGAGAATACCCTGGCCATCTTGCCAATGGCACGGATCTTGTTCCGGATTACTTCCTTGCGTGCAGAGGCTGTGGCACCTAAAAGACACAAACACACAGACACACAGACACACACACACACAGTTGTCAGGGTCAGACAGTCAGGCCGTTTCCAACCATCACTGCTTATCTGAGACATTTTCTTTAAGGTGTCTTCACTACCATACATGAGCTGGTAAAGCCTAGCACTAAGTTGTGTTTTTTGTCTACGTACAGCGGGGAGATCAAGTATTTGATACACTGCCGATTTTGCAGGTTTTCCTACTTACAAAGCATGTAGAGGTCTGTAATTTTTATCATAGGTACACTTCAACTGTGAGAGACAGAATCTAACACAAAAATCCAGAAAATCACATTGTATGAATTTTAAGTAGTTAATTTGCATTTTATTGCATGACATAAGTATTTGATACATCAGAAAAGCAGAACTTAATATTTGGCACAGAAACCTTTGTTTGCAATTACAGAGATCATACGTTTCCTGTAGTTCTTGACCAGGTTTGCACACACTGCAGCAGGGATTTTGGCCCACTCCTTAATACAGACCTTCTCCAAATCCTTCAGGTTTCGGGGCTGTCGCTGGGCAATACGGACTTTTCACCCTCTAAAGATTTTCTATTGGGTTCAGGTCTGGAGACTGGCTAGGCCACTCCAGGACCTTGAGATGCTTCTTACGGAGCCACTCCTTAGTTGTCCTGGCTGTGTGTTTTAGGTTGTTGTCATGCTGGAAGACCCAGCCACGACCCATCTTCAATGCTCTTACTGAGGGAAGGAGGTTGTTGGCCAAGATCTCGCGATACATGGCCCCATCCATCCTCCCCTCAATACGGTGCAGTCGTCCTGTCCCCTTTTCAGAAAAGCATCCCCAAAGAATGATGTTTCCACCTCCATGCTTCACGGTTGGGATGGTGTTCTTGGGGTTGTACTCATCCTTCTTCTTCCTCCAAACACGGCGAGTGGAGTTTAGACCAAAAAGCTCTATTTTTGTCTCATCAGACCACATTACCTTCTCCCATTCCTCCTCTGGATCATCCAGATGGTCATTGGCAAACTTCAGACGGGCCTGGACATGTGCTGGCTTGAGCAGGGGGACCTTGCGTACGCTGCAGGATTTTAATCCATGACGGCGTAGCGTGTTACTAATGGTTTTCTTTGAGACTGTGGTCCCAGCTCTCTTCAGGTCATTTACCAGGTCATGCCGTGTAGTTCTGGCCTGATCCCTCACCTTCCTCATGATCATTGATGCCCCACGAGGTGAGATCTTGCATGGAGCCCCAGACTGAGGGTGATTGACCGTCATCTTGAACTTCTTCCATTTTCTAATAATTGCGCCAACAGTTGTTGCCTTCTCACCAAGCTGCTTGCCTATTGTCCTGTAGCCCATCCCAGCCTTGTGCAGGTCTACAATTTTATCCCTGATGTCCTTACACAGCTCTCTGGTCTTGGCCATTGTGGAGAGGTTGGAGTCTGTGTGTGGACAGGTGTCTTTTATACAGGTAACGAGTTCAAACAGGTGCAGTTAATACAGGTAATGAGTGGTGAACAGGGGGGCTTCTTAAAGAAAAACTAACAGGTGTGTGAGAGATGGAATTCTTACTGGTTGGTAGGTGATCAAATACTTATGTCATGCAATAAAATGCAAATGAATTACTTAAAAATCATACAATGTGATTTTCTGAATTTTTGTTTTAGATTCCGTCTCTCACAGTTGAAGTGTACATATGATAAAAATGACAGACCTCTACATGCATTGTAAGTAGGAAAACCTGCAAAATCAGCAGTGTATCTAATACTTGTTCTCCCCACTGTATGTGTGTGAGTGACTACTACTGATAGAAAGGAATCTTACCCTAAATGTTTGTTTATTGTTATTATTATTTATAACATTTATTGGACACTTGAATCATTGAGCAGATGTTTTTAGCACAGGAGTCATTTATAGTAAATGTGGGCCTCATAACAAAATCATTCCACATAAGACAATTATACCACATCAACATACAGGTGGAGTGTGAGAGATGGAAATTAACGCGAGTACTTAGAAATATATGGAGAGAGAGAGAGTATGCAGAGAACAGTGAAAGACTCTAGTGGAGTGTGTTCCTTTGAACGGACCAATAGGGGGAGTATTGAGTATCCCTGCGCATGGGTGATGTCTTTTCTTGTTAAGATATACACTGAACAAAAATATAAAAGCAACATGCAACAATTTCAAAGATTTTCCTGAGTTGCAGTTCATATAAGGAAACAAATCATATGGATATTAATCTGTGGATTTCAAATGACTGGGAATACAGATATGCATCTGTTGGTCACAGATAACTTTTAAAAAAGGTAGTGGCGTGGATCAGAAAACCAAGCAGTGTCTGGTGTGACTGCCATTTTTCTCGTGCAGCGTGACACATCTCCTTCACATAGAGTTGATCAATCAGGCTGTTGATTGTGGCCCGTGGAACGCTGTCTCACTCCTCTTCAATGGCTATGTGAAGTTGCTGGATATTGGTGGGAACTGCAACACAGTCGCTCAATGTCAATCCAGAACATCCCAAACATGCTCAATGGGGGACATGTCTGGTGAGTATGCAGGCCATGGAAGAACTGGGACATTTCAGCTTCCAGGAATTGTGTACAGATCCTTGCGAGCATTATCATACTGAAACATGGTGATTGCGGCAGATGAGTGGCACGACAATGGGCCTCAGGATCCTGACACGGTATCTCTGTGCATTCAAATTGCCATAGATAAAATGCAATTGTGTTCGTTGTCAGTAGCTTATGCTTGCCCATACCATAACCCCACCGCCACCATGGGGTGAACTGCTCACCCACACGACGTCACACACGCTGTCTACTCTTCTCCAGTGTGGCAGTGGTCATCGAAGGTGAGCATTTGCCCATTGAAGAAGTCGGTTACGACGCCGAATAGCAGTCAGGTCAAGACCCTGATGAGCACTACGAACAAGCTGATGAGCTTCCATGAGACGGTTTCTGACAGTTTGTGCAGACATTCTTTGGTTGTGCAAACCCACCAGTTTCATCAGCTGTCCAGGTGGCTGGTTTCAGACGATCCCCCAGGTGAAGAAGTCGAATGTGGAGGTCCTGGGCTGGCGTGGTTACACATGTTCTGTGGTTGTGAGGCCGGTTGGACGTACTGCCAAATTCTCTCAAATTACATTGGAGGCAGTTTATGGTAAATAAATGGATCTGGCAACAGCTCTGGTGGACATTCCTGCAGTCAGCATGGCAACTGCACACTCCCTCAAAACTTGAGACATCTGTGGCATTGTGTTGTGTGAATAAAACTACACGTTTTAGGAACTCCCGAGTGGAGCAGTGGTCTAAGGCTGTGCCACTAGAGTTTCTGGGTTCGAGTCCAGGCTCTGTATGTGTGTGACCCATGGGTCGCACAATTGGCCCAGCGTCGCCTGTGTGAGGGGAAGGTTTGGCTGGTACAGATGTCCTTGTCCCATCGCACACTAGCGATTCCTGTGGCTGGCTGGGCGCAGTGCACGCTGACTCGGTCGCCAGGTGCACAGTGTTTCTTCCGACACATTGGTGCGGCTGGCTTCCGGGTTAAGCGGGCATTGTGTCAAGAAGCAATGGGGTTTGGCTGGGTCGTGTTTCGGAGGACGCACGGCTCTTGACATTCGCCTCTCCCGAGTCCGTACGGGAGTTGCAGCAATGGGACAAGACTGTAACTATCAATTGGATACCACGAAATTGGGGAGAAAAATGGGTAAAATGTAAAATAATAATAACTGCACATTTGTGGCCTTTAATTGTCCCCAGCACAAAGTGCATCTGTGTAATGGTCATGCTGTTTAATCAGCTTCTTAATATGTCACACCTGTCAGGTGGATGGAGTATCTTTGCAAAAGAGAAATGCTCACTGCCAGGGATGTAAACAAATTTGTGCACACAATTTTTGAGAAATAAGTTCTTTCTGCGTATGGAACATGTCTGGGATCTTTTATTTAATCTCATGAAACATGGGTCCAACACTTTACATGTTGCGTTTAGCTTTTTGTTCAGTATAGCTAGCTAGATGTTTGGGCACAAAGAATGGTCTATATCAGTGGTCACCAACCTTTTCTGAGTCAAGATCACTTTCTGAGTTTTTATTGCATGACTTAAAAAAAACATAAGCCTATGCAACATTAACCAATTAAAAACAGTTCTGTAGCAATCAGGTTTGTGTAGTAGGCTACAGGCCCAATACATTATCGCTGCATATTGGCTATAATTGAATTGCCCTGCCAATGTTGTTCTTCTCTGACCATTTTGAAATTATATTTCTAAATGTTAGGTATATGATCAAACTGGTAATACATAATTTGTTGTATTACTTGTGAGGCACAACTGAGTGAGCATATTAATTCGCTTTTTATACTGGATTGATGGTCTGCATCTGATAGTCAGTCTGAGCAGAGGGAGGGAGCACCGGTGAGGCTGCCTCTCACCCGACTCACCGTCCCTCCTCTCTCCCGCCCTCCTCTGAGAAAAGGGGACACCGTCTTTCAGCTGATGGCGAAACTTAAGTCGCACTGCATTACTTCTGCCTCATGCACCAATTCATGCTGTTACTCCTATGATCAGAGAAAGTTCAATATTCCTTGATATTAAAAAAGACACAAGTTGCAAATAATAACAATGCAAGCTTATCGAAATGCGCATGTTATAGCTTATAAAACTGTTGAACAAAGTTGTGACAGTGCTGAATAACACCTTAAACACAAACTTACTCATAAAAACAGCAGTTCTTTTGTGTATTCGTTGAGTCTCTCTCTAGTCATGGTTTTAAAAGTTTTGTTCGGGGCTTCTTTTTACAGTCCATGGCACGAGGAAACTGTGCAGATACAGTGATCTGAGCTATCTGATTGGCCAGGGTTAGGCCTATAGGTGCACTTGATTTGCTTTCTGGGCCTGACCGGTAAGAGGTCTACCTTCACACACATAAAATGGTTCAAAATGAAAACACTTTGCCTTCCCAGCACTAGGGGCTTCTGAATGAAGTGCACCTACCGTCAACAGTGTGAAACTAAAATAGGAACGCTTGGCTTTATCGTTGGGTGTTTTACAGAAATGTTTGGTGATCGACTAGGAATAGCTTGGAGATCGACCAGTCGATCGTGATCAACCGGTTGGTGACCACTGGTCTATATGGTGTGTTAGGACTGACAACACTACACTGTTTCTATTGAAGCTATAGGCTAGCTTTAATTCAATCAAGTGCAGATAACCGTACTGCAGGAAAGCTATGTTTAAGTTAACCATATTAAAACCCACACACCATGCAAGCTGTTTAACACGCAAAACTATACCTCTCCGTTAAAAAAAAAACGGTATATTGTCAACATTCTGAGTGAAACTACAGCACAGTTTATCTGCGATTGATTGAATTGGGGTGTATGTCTGTCATTTTTAAAAATTAGATTAGACATTTTGACTGATCAATATCAACATCCGTAACCAAACTGTGCATAAATGTTACAACACATTTATGTATTGTGTTAGTCATTTGGTTCCCAAAGTGCATGTGCCTGAGCAAGCACCACCACCAAAAAAAAAAAAAGGTATATTGGCACACGACAGTAGAGCTGAGGGTTGTACCTTTCTTGGGGGCATATATTAGATGTCCTTCTCAAGAACACCCCCAGAAGAGAAAAGAAAAGATGACAGATCAGTGGATGGACGGCTGAAGAATTACAGAAAAAGCGAATGAGAAGGACAATGAGGAGGAAGAGGTGGAGAGGAGAGAGAAAAGAGGCAGCATAAAGAAAAGCAATGGATTATTTAAACAAAACTCTGGAAGAACAGAAAAGAAGGAGGACACATTAAATGAGGTTACCAAAGGTGTGAAATAATCACAGCACCGGGGAGAAAGAGAGAAGGCGAGAAATGAAAGAGAGACAGAATGAGAGTGAGACAGAGATGAAGAGAAAGAGGGATAAATGAGAGAGCGAGAGAAGAGAAACAGAAATACATAATGCAGAGAACATGAACACAATGGATATTAAACTATTGAAGAAAGTCATTTAAGAAAATAAAATGAGGAAATGATGAGATGTTAGCGACTAAGTCACCGAGGTTGTAAGTGACTAAGGAGTGTCTGTCAACTAGTAACGTTAGGGTCAAGGGTTAGAATCCATGTTCTACACCACACCACTTCCGGCCATACAGGAACAGGATATGACCTAAGCATTCCTTCCCCCTCACTATAGAGTTATGGTGACGTGTGTGACTTGGAGTATCTAAAGGGCTTTTCTAGGAATGGGTGTTCCAAACCATCTCTACCTAGAGAATGCCTCTGGCCATTATGTTGTACAATGGAGCCTACTAGTGTTAAATGGAACCCAATTGAATGAGCTGTAAGATAAGGAATGAATGGAATGAGAAATCAGGAGGCATTGAATACCAGGAACACGGTGTGTTCCACCCATAGATACGCAACCTGAATAGAATTGTGGCACGTGTTGACTTTTGTAACAAACTGTGTTACATAGTAGCTAATAGCTACCATTAGGATAAAAAGGCGTGCAAATCCATGCGAGCATCTTGCACTGTCATGTTCTACTGCGGATCCAAAGAAAGCAAATGTAAAATGTATACTTGTGGAGCTGATGAATGTTCCATCGGTCGAGGCTGCCCTCTAGTGGAAGTCTAGTCAAACACAGAGAGACACAACACCATAATGATCTTGGTCCCTCCATGCCCAATTCCCCATTCTCCGTTTCTATACAGTCGCTCCCTTCCACTCATTAACTTCCCCATATTCATTTCACCATCCCAAGGGCCATGTCATTAGCAAATCCATTTGCATGCTTATCAATGGTTGAGAGTGGAGCTGAGAAAGTGGAGCACCTGCATGTAAAAAGGAGGAAGGGAATTGGGTGTGTCTAAAGTGTCGTGGCAACGAGGGCACACCATCCTGTGAACCAGAAATGCAACTTTGGTTTTATAAGTGGGGGGGGGGACATAACTTGTTTTTTATTTTTGTTATCCAGTCCGATAAACACTCCAAACAGTCTCCCCGACCGCTTGGAGGCGTACGCATGGTCCTAAAGCCACACCGTTGCCTCGTTTTGTATCACAGTCCAATGATATACCTGGAGGGGGAGAAAAAAAATGTAATTTCAGTGAAAGTTGCTCCCCTGCTGTGAACACAGACTTACCATCGATCTCCTCGTCAGTCGTCAGCTCATCATTGGAGCAGATGCTTAACACGTTGACCAGCATCTCAGTGACTGCAGAGAGCGAGAGAGAGAGAGAGAGAGAGTTCTCAGCAAAAAAACAAATTGGTTTTCTACCCAAACACAGAACAGCAGACCGCATACACACTACACATGTTAATAAACCAGCATGTTCATCAGAAAAACAGAGGGAAAGTATTGCATGATTTGTTGATTTTAATCATGTTTTTGATTCCATTTGGCATGATGGATTACATTGCATTTGTAAAGTATTCAGACCCCTTGACTTTTTCCACATTTTGTTACGTTACAGCCTTATTCTAAAATTGATTAAATAGCTTTTTTTCGTCATCAATCTACACACAATACTCCATAATGACAAAGCAAAAACAGGTTTTTAGAAGGTTCAGCAATTTTTTTACAAATAAAACCCCCATAAATATCACATTTACATAAGTATTCAGACCCTTTACTCAGTACTTTGTTGAAGCACCTTTGGCAGCGAATACAGCCTAGAGTCTTCTTGGGTATGATGCTACAGGCTTGGCACACCTGTATTTGGGGAGTTTCTCCCATTCTTCTCTGCAGATCATCTCAAGCTCTGTCAGGTTGGATGGGGGGCGTCGCTGCACAGCTATTTTCAGCTCTCCAGAGATGTTTGATAGGGTTCACGTTCGGGCTCTGGCTGGGCCACTCAAGGACATTCAGAGACTTGTCTCGAAGCCACTCTTGCATTGTCTTGGCCGTGTGCTTATGATCGTTGTCCTGTTGAATGGTGAACCTTTGCCCAGTCTGAGGTCCTGAGCGCTCTGGAGCAGGTTTTCATCAAGGATCGCTCTGTACTTTGCTCCATTCATCTTTTCCTTGATCCTGATTAGCCTCTCAGTCCCTGCCTCTGAAAAACATCCCCACAGCATGATGCTGCCACCATCATGCTTCACCGTAGGGATGGTGCCAGGTTTCCTCCAGATGTGACGCTTGTCCAAAGAGTTCAATCTTGGTTTCATCAGACCAGAAAATCTAGAGAATCTTGTTTCTCATGGTCTGAGAGTCTTTAGGTGCCTTTTGGCAAACTCCAAGTGTTCTGTCATGTGCCTTTTACTGAGGACTGGTTCTGTCTGGCCAGACTACAACAAAGGCCTGGAAGTTTCTCTCATCTCTACAGAGGAACTCTGGAACTCCGTCAGGGTGACCATCGGGTTCTTGGTCACCTCCTTGACCAAGGACCTTCTCCCCCCCGATTGCTCAGTCTGGCCGGATGGCCATCTCTAGGAAGAGTATTTTTAAAACATTTGCTAAAATGTTTTTAAAAACTGTTTCGCTTGTCATTATGGGGTATTGTGTGTAGATTGAGGAAAGCAATTATATTGAATCCATTTTAGAATAGGGCTATAACGTAACAAAACGTGGAAAAAGTCAAAGGGTCTGATTACTTTCCAAATGCACCTTCTTTTTTTGCTGTGGTATCGTTTTAGTATTGTTTTGATATCGAGAATTGTGATGGTATCGAGTTTGTGATACTAAACCTGGTATCAGTATTGAAGTCCAAATTCTGGCATCGTGACAATACTGACACTGAGTAACTAAATCTGTACGAGTAAGCAGTGATGCTTATTATTATTGTTTTTATTGTTGTTATTGTTGCAGTGATTATTTTTCCAAATGGTAATGGTAGGGGTAGTAGGGGTAATGGTTGTAGTTTAATGGTGGTAGTAGTAGTGGTGGTAGTAGGGGTAATGGTAGTAGTTTAATGGTGGTGGTGGTAGTGGTGGTAGTAGGGGTAATGGTAGTAGTTTAATGGTGGTAGTAGTAGTGGTGGTAGTAGGGGTAATGGTAGTAGTTTAATGGTGGTGGTGGTAGTAGGGGTAATGGTAGTAGTTTAATGGTGGTGGTGGTAGTGGTGGTAGTAGGGGTAATGGTAGTAGTTTAATGGTGGTGGAGGTAGTAGTAGTGGTAGTAGGGGTAATGGTAGTAGTTTAATGGTGGTAGTGGTAGTGGTGGTAGTAGGGGTAATAGTAGTAGTTTAATGGTGGTAGTGGTGGTAGTAGTGGTAATGGTAGTAGTTTAATGGTGGTGGTGGTAGTGGTGGTAGTAGGGGTAATGGTAGTAGTTTAATGGTGGTGGAGGTAGTAGTAGTGGTAGTAGGGGTAATGGTAGTAGTGTAATGGGGGTGGTGGTAGTAGGGGTAATGGTAGTAGTTTAATGGTGGTAGTAGTAGTGGTGGTAGTAGGGGTAATGGTAGTAGTTTAATGGTGGTGGTGGTAGTAGGCGTAATGGTAGTAGTTTAATGGTGGTGGTGGTAGTAGGGGTAATGGTAGTAGTTTAATGGTGGTGGTGGTAGTGGTGGTAGTAGGGGTAATGGTAGTAGTTTAATGGTGGTGGAGGTAGTAGTAGTGGTAGTAGGGGTAATGGTAGTAGTTTAATGGTGGTAGTGGTAGTGGTGGTAGTAGGGGTAATAGTAGTAGTTTAATGGTGGTAGTGGTGGTAGTAGTGGTAATGGTAGTAGTTTAATGGTGGTGGTGGTAGTGGTGGTAGTAGGGGTAATGGTAGTAGTTTAATGGTGGTGGAGGTAGTAGTAGTGGTAGTAGGGGTAATGGTAGTAGTGTAATGGGGGTGGTGGTAGTAGGGGTAATGGTAGTAGTTTAATGGTGGTAGTAGTAGTGGTGGTAGTAGGGGTAATGGTAGTAGTTTAATGGTGGTGGTGGTAGTAGGCGTAATGGTAGTAGTTTAATGGTGGTGGTGGTAGTGGTGGTAGTAGGGGTAATGGTAGTAGTTTAATGGTGGTGGAGGTAGTAGTAGTGGTAGTAGGGGTAATGGTAGTAGTTTAATGGTGGTAGTGGTGGTAGTAGGGGTAATGGTAGTAGTTTAATGGTGGTAGTGGTAGTGGTGGTAGTAGGGGTAATGGTAGTAGTTTAATGGTGGTAGTGGTGGTAGTAGGGGTAATGGTAGTAGTTTAATGGTGGTGGTGGTAGTACTTGTAGTAATGATGATGGCCGTGGTAGTAGTAATATAGTGGTGATGATAATAGTAGTAATAGTCTCAGTAGGTAGTAGGTTGAAATATTGGTGGTAGTAATGATAGATAGTAATGGTAATGATAATAGTAGGGATAGTAGTGGTGTTAGAGTAAATAACAGTGGTGGTGGTAGCATTCATTTGAGCAGTAATAGGGAATACCTAGTTAGTTGCACAGGTGAATGCATTCAACCCAAATATGTCTTCTGCATTTAACCCAACCCCTCTTAATCAGAGTTGCGAGGGGCTTAATCGACTTCACCAGCGCCCGGGAGCAGTTGTCGTTGGGTGTTAACTGCCTTGCTCAAAGGCATAATGGACAATTTTTTCACCTTGCCAGCTCGGGGATTCAAACCAGTGACCTTTCCGTTACTGGCCCAAAGCTCTTAACCGCTAGGCTATCTGCCGTTATTTGACGTTTAGCATATTACTGTCCTCATTATTTATCCTATGTTTGTTTTACTGTCCACTGTTGTCATTCTATTGTTGTTATTCTTCTTCTTCAGTTATTATTACTATCTTATTTCATTATTATTTACAATTGTATTTATTTTCCATAAAACATTTTTATGCATTGACAATTTTTATGCAATGTTTCTCACGCCAATAAAGCAATTTGAATTTTAATATGAGAGAGAGAGAGAGAGAGAGAGAGAGAGAGAGGGGGGTGGATGGATGGAGAGAGAGGAAGGGAGGGGGAGAGAGAAAGAGAAGATGGAAGAGAGGGAGGGAGAGAGGGAGAGGGAGAGGGAGAGAGAGAGAGAGAGAGAGAGAGAGAGAGAGAGAGAGAGAGAGAGAGAGAATGAGAGAGAGACAACCCTACGGCATTAAGCTGAATGACATTTGATGTGATAATTTGGTCCAGCTTTATTTGAAGTTTATCTTATGAAGACTTCATAACACATTCATATAGGCATCATAAGCGCTGCATAAATGGGTCACAAATCATCTATAACCGTATTTCATGCTCTATAAAAGATCAATGTGAACAACTAAATTGATGCTTATGTCACACAGTTATGCCACATTATGAATCTTTAAAGAGCATGATAAACGGTTATAGATGATTTGTGAAGCATCTATGTTGAGCTTATGAAGCCTATGTAAAGGCTTTATGAAGCCTTCATAAGAAGAACTTCAAATAAAACAGGACCAATAATTGGTATGGACACATCTCATTTGATATTTTTGGTTGATACTGTAGGTTAGGCATGACTACAGCCACACATAACACTGGGCGTGATAATTGGTCATCTCAACTGTTATTTCTGGTTGTTGTATTGTTAGGCATGACTATATCCACATATACCGATGCATGTGACTGCATTTGAGTACTAATAACAGCCACAACAACAGTTCCCTAAATGTATTCTGCCATCATATGCATGAATGAAATGAACTTGAACTGGAGGCATTGTGTGTGTGTGTGTGTGTGTGTGTGTGTGTGTGTGTGTGTGTGTGTGTGTGTGTGTGTGTGTGTGCGCGCGCGTGTGTCCCATTCACCTTTCTCCCCAACAAAGGGCAGGGACCAGGTGAAGACGTCCATGAAGTTGGGCAGCCAGTAGGGGTGAGGGGAGCAGTTGAACTGCCTGATGTTCATCACGTTGTTCTCATACTTCAGCACTGCAGCTATAAGGAACAGACAAAACACAAGTTAGATTGACTTAAATATTTACTTCAGTCATTTAAGTTTCATTACTCAAAAAACGTATATTTTTGTAAGTATGAATTCAGGGACAGGAAACACTCTGTAGGTTGCCGACAGAAATATAATGAATAGAGCTGACATGATGACCTGTTCTATGTGTCAGATAATCATTTATGTTCTACACAATACATTTCTTTCTGTAAAGTTATATCCTCCTTAATCTCGGGTTAACCCAGAACTAAAATACCTTTAGGTCAGATGCTCTACACTCTGTCACACCCTGATCTGTTTCACCTGTCTTTGTGTTTGTCTCCACCCCCCTCCAGGTGTTGCCCATCTTCCCCATTATCCCCAAGGTATGTATACCTGTGTTCTCTGTTTGTCTGTTGCCAGTTCGTCTTGTCTCGTCAAGCCTACCAGCGTTTTCCCCGTACTCCTGTTTTACTCTAGTTCCTGTTTTTCTAGTTCCCGGTTTTGCCTGACCTGACCCTGACCCTGCCTGCCGTTCTGTACCTTTTGGACTCTGTTCTGGATTACTGACCTCTGCCTGCCCTTGACTTGTCGTTCGCCTGCCCCCCTGTTTTTGTAATAAACCATTGATATTTCAAAACTGTCTGCATCTGGGTCTTCTCCTGAGCCGTGATACCCTCTCTCTTCGCAACTTACAGGCAAGTGTATGGGCCAAATGTCCCCTCACCTTCTGAAAGATGCTAAAACATGCAAAATCATGATTTGTCCAAATGACCTGTGATAAAATCTGCGCAAAATCTGAACAAAATTACTCGTTAGCCTTTGGATCCCACAGTCTGTTGACAGATGCTACGGTACCGTTTATGTTTACATAGTCTGTCCATGAGAGATTACATCCTCCTGAACAGCCTCATGGAGAGAGGGGGTGTGTATGAGACATCTGACAATTAAACGCATCCAGGTATAATGCATTAGAACTTGCTTTAGAACAAGGCTTATGGTATGTCATGTCTCTCTGTGCATAGTTTCCAAACTGGCTGTTAGTTTGTCCGGATCATTATGAGATTATTACAAGACATTATAATGGGGTAATACTGTACATGTTCATGACAAGTCTGACAATGCATTATAACTGCATCATAATGAATTATACCTGCATGCATTAAGTATAGTGTTAACCCAATTTCTATTGTAACACACTGATCAAATCACTGGTGTACAAATTCATTATGAATGCATTTAGAGTGCCTTCTATTCTAAAACATCCATATTGTGTAATATAAAACCGTCCATAAAACCGTAAATCCATCTCATAAAACCCTCCGAAAGCTGTCAGTTTTATACCACGAGGGACGTTCTACCTAGCAATTAAAACAGCGTTATTAAGTGAAAATATAAAGTCAGTCTGCATTGTGTGCCTGTTCTACACGGCTGGCCCTTTAAACCCATCCTCTGCGCTTCCAGAAAAAGGAGCGCCGAGCACACCCCCATTCTCATCGATGGGGCTGTAGTGGAGCAGGTTACGAGTTTCAAGTTCCTTATTGTCCACATCACCAGCAAACTATCATGGTCCAAACACACCAAGACAGTCACCTATTCCCCCTCAGGAGACTGAAAAGATGTGGCATGGGTCCTCAGATCCTCAGTTCTAAAATTGCACCATCGAGAGCATCTTGACTGGTTGCATCACTGCCTGGTATGGAATCGTCTCGGCCTCCAACCGCAAGGCGCAACAGGGGGTACGGCCCAGTACATCACTGGGGCCAAGCTTCCTGCCATTCAGGACCTCTATCCCAGGCGGTGTCAGAGGAAGGCCCTAAAGACTCCAGCCACCCTAGTTATAGACTGTTCTCTCTGCTACCGCACAGCAAGCGGTACCGGAGCACCAAGTCTAGGTCCAAAACAGCTTCTACCCCCAAGCCATAAGACTACTGAACAGCTAATTAAATGTCTACCCAGACTATTTGCATTGACCCCCCCACCTTTTTTTTATATACTGCTGCTACTCACTGTTTATTATCTATGCATAGTCACTGTATATAGCCTCGTTATTGTTATTTTATTGTTGCTCTTTTATTTTTTACTTCAGTTTATTTTGTAAATATTTTTCTTAACTCTTGTTTTTCTTAACTGCATTGTTGGTTAAGGGCTTGTAAGTAAGAATTTCACGGTAAGTTGCATGTGACAAATACAATTTGATTGGATTTGATTTCAATTCTATGTCACATTGATTCCAAGCCCCCACCACAACAGTCCCAGCATCATTTACAGGGATTTATACATGAATAAAACCAGGAGAAACAACTCGCTCAGCATACGGGCTTGATGGACTGATCGCCTCCATTCCTTAGTGAGAAAACATACACTTCTGACAATGGATGGATGGAGGGAGAGGGTGAAAGGAGAGAGCGAGAGAAAGGGAGAGAGACCATTGGAGAGGTAAGCTGGGGGGATACAGAGACAGAGAGACAGATTGGAGATGCCTATTGGCATGTTGATAGGAAAAGTTGAGGCAGAGACATTTTGAGAACCACAGCAAATCTACTTGTAAGATCCACGTGAGATAAAACAAGGGACATAGTTTATTGGGGAACCGGGAGGAGTGCTTTGGTTGACCACATTATCCACAGTATGCAATACCGCTCCAGAGGTCCATAAGAATGTGCATACACCAAGCTTTTTCTGTGCCAACATGCATGAAAAGGCTGAATTCTCCGGGAGGCAATTGCAACGTACCAAAAATGGGATCAGAAACCGAGGACGTATCTATAACAAGTTGAAACCTTAGACTGTTTACGAGAGAAACACATACTGTATAATCACGAACAAACAAATCCAACAGTTGTTTTGTATTATGAAAAATCAACATATTCTTATGGACGTTTTAGAATGATTATGAAAAAGAAAACATGTCAAAATACATGATGACATGTATGACTTCACAAACTATATGACATTTTGCTACATTGGCTCACATGGCGGTTCCACTAGGATCTGACCTAGACCCGAGCCAATGGTTCGGGGGCTGGAACATAATTACAAATCATTTGTAGACTGCAAATTGACCGCAAGGAGCAGAAAGAGATATAATGTTTGACTGAAACGTAATCATATCAAACCTTGCGTACATTTGTATACGACCACGTCGTGTCTCTCTATTATCCATGGGAATAGTTGGGAACAGATTTCATACATTAAAATCACTCGGAGCTGATTTCCTGGTGTTTACAAGTCTAATGTCCAACAATGAAAATTACTAAATTGACTTGAAAACTTGGGGGGGGGGGGGCCAAATAAAACCATTTGGGGAACCCTGACCTAGTCTGTCTAAATAAGTCAAAGTGTGTTATCACATTGCAACAGGCCAGGGAACCACACAGACAGACACTGTTGCCTCATCCCCTTTATACAGCCCTCTGCTCTCCCTCCCACCTCCACCCCCAACACCCAGCCAATGTGGCCCGATTCGGAGGGGGGGGGGGGGGGGGGGGAAGCTGACACCGAGGTTGGGCCCCGGTGGGGGACTTTCCTGCGTCTCCTGGCGGGGTTTGAGAATAGCAAGTCATCAAACGCGGCATGCCAGCCATCTGCATGTCATGAGTCTGTACAGCTACAGATAGACAGACTAACATTCACTGGGCTTGGTGAGGGGTGGGGTTGCGTGGTAGTGGCGAGACAAGCGGGTGTTGGAGCAAGTAAGTGGTGCAGCCCTCAGTATCAACAGCCATTGTTATGAGCTACTGTGCCTTCTCTTAGATACACACTGAAAGCACAAATCCACCTCTGGAGCGTTTCCACTGCTCCAGAGTCCAATGGCGATTAACTTTACACCACTCCAGCCAACGCTTGGCATTGGTGATCTTGGCATGGTGATCTTCCATGGCTGCTCGGCCGTGATAAGACCACTTCATGAAGCTCCCGACGAACAGTTCTTGTGCTGACATTGCTTCCAGAGGCAGTTTGGAATTCCGTAGTGAGTGTTGCAGCTGAGGACAGGCGATTTTTACTCCCTACGTGCTTCAGGACTCGGCGGTCCTGTTCTGTGAGCTTGTGTGGCCTACCACTTCGCGACTGAGCCGTAGTTGCTCCCGGACATTTCCACTTCACAATAACAGCACTTACAGTTGACCAGGGCAGCTCTAGCAGGGCAGAAATTTGAAAAAATGACTTGTTGGAAAGGTGGTATCCTTGGATGGTGCCACGTTGAAAGTCACTGAGCTGTTCAATATGGGCCATTGTACTGCCAATGTTTGTCTATGGAGATTGCTGGGCTGTGTGCTCGATTTTATACACCTGTCAGCAACGTGTGCGGCTGAAATAGCTGAATCCACTCATTTGAACGGCTGTCCACATAGCTTGGTATATATAGTGTATCTACGCAGTTAGTGGTATATAAATATACTTCTCCCTCTTACATCATTACCAGCCATTCTACATGGCTCAAAATCAAATCAAATTTTATTGGTCACATACAAATATTTAGCAGATGTTATTGCAGGTGTAGCAAAATGCTTGTGTTCCTAGCTCCCAACAATGTAGTAGAATCTAACAATTCACAACAACACACACGAATCTAAAGTAAAATAACAGAATTAAGAAATACATAAATATTAGGAAGAGCAATGTCGGAGTGGCATTGACTAAAATACAGTAGAATAGAATACAGTATATACATATGAGAGGAGTAAAGCATTGTGTAAACATTATTAAAGTGACTAGGGTTCCATTATTAAAGTGGCCAGTGATTCCATTATGTATATAGGGCAGCAGCCTCGAAGGTGCAGGGTTGAGTAACCGGGTGGTAGCCGGCTAATAGATAGAAGATAGATAGAAGATGGAGAAAAAAGTAGAGTAGGGTTGTTGTTTGCAACACCAGCATTCTGGATTTGATTCCTGAAGGGACCATATTTTTATAACTTATGTTGCGAGCTATCTTGCTTTTAATAAATTAATAAAACACTCACAAACGACGATATACATTTTCAAACTAATTTAAGCCTGGTTGCAGTTCCTCAGACAACCACCGGGCATCTCTGTTGCTCTAATAACGCTAACTACTACTGTAGTGCTTCTTGGGGGAAGACCAGACCATCCGTGGGGTTGCTCTAACAGGAAAACCCACTAATACGGTAATGGCGACGCCCGCCTGTCTGCCCTCTCATACATTATTCACAGACGAGTGCCTGCCGAGAAGGGTTTTCCTCCCTTCTTAACGAGGACGGCTCTCTGATCCCCTCTGTCTGGAGGGACGAGGGGTGGAAGTTTGAGTGTTCCTTCCTCTGGCTTAATGCTTCCTCCACTGTCTCTCTGACAAGCGGACTGCCCTACTCTGCTTTTCTCCATCTTCTATCTATTTTTTTTCTGTATTCCACTCATATAACAGCTGTAGACAGGAAATAAAGGGAAATTGGCTGTTTTACATTTGTTTTCACTACAGTTGACTTTTATGAATTTATCATCCCACACATTTTTAATCCAGTTTCTTGTCAAATCCCTGTTGCAGTGGACCAATACAGTAGGCTACAGAGTACAGTGTTAGAGTAACAAAGCAGATTGAGTTGTCAATGTCATTGACCAATAGTAATTGAGGTCTTTGATCATAACTGCAGTTCTAAGAAATCAGATAAATCACAAAAGGATGGTGAGTAAATGATGGATGATGGACTAGGAACGTTTACTGGTTAACTGGTCCTCTCATGCCAAGATTCCCATCCAGCTACCCGACCAGAAATCCAGAAGGGAAAACAGAACAGAGAACATACCCGTTTATGCTCAGACTTGCTCTGACTCTATGGGGGGAGGGGGGGAGGGGGGTCCCTGGAGAATTACCAGAGAAGGTCCCCACGCTGTCAACTGTGACGAGGTGGAAAATTCCCTTGTTCCCTGTAGTCCTGCCTCGGGAATGCCATCCTACTCTTTACTCCACGCTCAGCACCGATCATGTGGCCACATGCCAATCCCACAGGAAACAGAGTCCGAACTCTGACCTCGGGCCATATCTCTGAGCCAGCCCTCTCTAGAGCAACAGCACATCTCCATCCATCTCCATCTCTATTTTCATTCTATCAATGAATAGCAGGAGGGAGCGGGAACTATGTGACTGTCTCGGAGGCAGGTAGGCTAAATGTTTCACCTCGTGATCAACACAACTTCGCAACACCCAAGCCTGAATCCCCAGTCTGACACTTTCAAATCGTCCATCTATTCCCATCTGTCTCCCAGTCACATTTCCAACGGTCTAAACTCAATCAACAACATATGGCAGGGGAAAATCCAGTAAACGTCTGATACTATGTGTGCCATGTTTGGATATGCGTAACTGCTGTCCAAGAGGCAGGCCCAGCGAAGGGTCATTCGCTGGTTTTAGTTGAGCAGCTTGCCAATATAGCATTCAACAAGATAGATTCCTTTGAGCCCAGGTCTGATAAACTGTACTAGAAGTATAAATAGTTGCCACAAGCATATCTTATATCTTATATCACAACAGTATCACACCACAGTAGCTTTAACCCTCTTCTCCTCAAATAAAACCAAACTCCACCTCCCAAATCCCTGATGGGAACGGCGACTAAGTCCCTAGTCACATGTCTTGGGAATTCAAGTGACAAGGGGATTCTGGGGTATGAGGAGCTACTGTCTCCGATGGGGGAGAACCCCTCAGTTCTCGTTTCACTGCGTGACAATCCTCTGCCGCTCCGAAATAGACTTGGGGAGCGGTGTCATTCCCCGTCTTCTTGACTGGAGGAACCCAAGCTGTCTGACACCAGCGACTAAACTTGCCACCCATATTGTTTTTCAGCAGACAGTTTTCATGTTTACAGGTCAGTGAGAGGGGGGGGGGGGGGAGACATTGGCCGAGTGATCACTCAGCTCCAGCTTATGTGGCTACAGACAACTTGACCCCTGACATGAGACCGTGTAGACTAGCCACCCGAGTAGCTCGGTGACGGAACCATCCGATTCCACGATTGATCAAACCCTTAAAAAAATAAAATAAAGAGTTATTTGGCTGTTGCATTACGTCGACTCGGCAATGGTGGCCTTTGTGTTTATTTTATTTTATTTATTTGCCTGCGAGACCACCGGCTGGGGGGTTCCTGCCTTTGTCAGGGTTGCCAAATCTCCACTCTGAGTGAGGTTACACTGACCGCAGACTGATTTGGAGGAGGCTGGTTAATCTGATTCTGGCAACCCCCCCCCCTCTCTCTGCAAAGACTGACGGGCTTAGCCGACTGGCCCCTTTTAGATTTACAGCTGCCATCGATTGGCCATCAATCACGAGACTGCGGCACTCGCAACCGAGATCCCAGTCCAAGACGAGAGAAGTTCAATCTATTACGGTCACTTGCATTTCAATTGGGCGCCCTGCCCCATTCGAACCATATTATATGCCTCATTGGGCGGTTCTTCACAGAAATAACAAATGATATAATGTACTCCTCTTAACTCCTTAGTTAGAACGTCTGTAGGACTACAGGGTGAAGAATCCCATGTTGTTTCAAGAGAAAAGAAAATAATCCTAGAAAACTGAGCACCCTATTAAATACATTAAAACTCTGAAGAAATACGCAATCAGCGTTAAATGCACAATAAAACTAAAAGAGTGGGATGGAGGGGGGGGGGGGGGGGGTGTCTAGTTGTGCAGGAGCCCGGGCTGAGTAATGGCATGCGTTCCTGAATGTGCTTCAGAAGGTCAGCTATTTAAAGCGCTTTACCTTTGAGTTGGCAAAGCTGGGATCAGATATCAAGGTGGGCTGAGATTAGGGAACATCAAGGCAAAAACAAAAACAACCTGGACGGGGCTGTGAACATCAGCCATTGTAAGGCTCACAAAAAAACTCCAAACCGCTCTCCTTCTGTAGATGTCCTTGCAGTAAATCCTACTACACACCATCATGACACATGCCCGCAAGGAAACTCATCACCGGGCTTTGCCCCAATTCACACCTATGCGAAAATATGCCCCCATGAGTGTGTGTGTCAAAAACAGCCCCATTTCCCTTCTCCCATTCTCTCCCTAAATTCCCCTGTGGTTCCCCGATTGGACAAAAAGAGTCGCTCTTGGACTTTTTGTGCTGACTCACTTCATAAAGGTCTGTCTGTGTGTCCAGCCTCCTCCAGAGTGTGCTGGGACACTGCATGCCAAATGGACCACAGCCAGTCCATCCCATCCCCACCCAACCCAAGAGACGCGTGAAACGTTTTGGAACCACGGCACTGTGTGCGTGCTCTTTCCCTTTCTCACTGTCCCCCTTTCTATCTTTCTCTCCCTTTCTCTCTCCCTTTCTTTCTCTCTCTCCCTTTCTCTCTCTCTCCCTCTCTCTCCCTTTCTCACTGTCCCCCTTTCTTTCTCTTTCTCTCCCTCTCCCTTTCTTTCTCTCCCTTTCTCACTGTCCCCCTTTCTTTCTCTCTCTCCCTTTCTCTCTCTCTCCCTTTCTCACTGTCCCCCTTTCTTTCTCTTTCTCTCTCTCCCTTTCTCTCTCTCTCCCTTTCTCACTGTCCCCCTTTCTTTCTCTTTCTCTCTCTCCCTTTCTCACTGTCCCCCTTTCTTTCTCTTTCTCTCTCCCTTTCTCTCTGTCTCCCTTTCTCTCTCTCTCCCTTTCTCACTGTCCCCCTTTCTTTCTCTTTCTCTCCCTTCTCTCTCTCTCTCTCCCTTTCTCACTGTCCCCCTTTCCCTTTCTCTCTCTCTCTCTCCCTTTCTCACTGTCCCCCTTTCTTTCTCTCCCCCTCTTCTCACTGTCCCCCTTTCTTTCTCTCTCTCTCCCTTTCTCACTGTCCCCCTTCTCTCTCTCTCTCTCCCTTTCTCACTGTCCCCCTTTCTTTCTCTCTCTCCCTTTCTCACTGTCCCCCTTTCTTTCTTTCTCTCTCTCCCTTTCTCTCTCTCTCTCCCTTTCTCACTGTCCCCCTTTCTTTCTCTCCCCCTCTTCTCACTGTCCCCCTTTCTTTCTCTCTCTCCCTTTCTCTCTCTCTCCCTTTCTCACTGTCCCCCTTTCTTTCTCTCTCTCCCTTTCTCACTGTTCCCCTTTGTTTCTCTCTCTCCCTTTCTCACTGTCCCACTTTTTTTCTCTCTCTCCCTTTCTCACTGTCCCCATTTCTCTCTCTCTCTCTTCCTTTCTCACTGTTCCCCTTTCTTTCTCTCTCTCCCTTTCTCTCTCTCTCCCTTTCTCACTGTCCCCCTTTCTTTCTCTCTCTCCCTTTCTCACTGACCCCCTTTCTTTCTCTCTCCCCCTTTATCTCTCTCCCTTTCTCGCTCTCCCCCTTTCTTTCTCTCTCTCTCCCTTTCTCACTGTCCCCCTTTCATTCTCTCTCTCCCTTTCTCACTGTCCCCCTTTCTCTCTCTCCCTTTCACTCTCTCTAATGTAGAGGAAGCGTACATTTGATCTGATCACACTGTGTCAAGTACAGTGTGATTCAATTGTGGATTCTCTGTACTGTTTTTCTTTGTTCGCTTTGCTTTTTTGTTTCACTGTAAAGTGTGTTGTGATTTAAAATGCACTTTGAAAAGATATTTACTTTTGTGATGTTGTATGAACATCCGTGTCTGACAACTTCAACCGTAAACTAGTTCAATAGAGTCAGGTTGTGTCGCGAGGCCATCCTTCCAAATCTTATCTCATTGACTGAGCGAAGCCTAACTCTAGGGCAGCATACAACAGAGGAGGCTGGTGGGAGAAGCTATAGGAGGACGGGCTCATTGTAATGGCTGGAATGGAATGAACAGAGCTGTATTACACATATCAAACATATGGAAACCACATGTTTGACTCGGTTCCATGTTTTCCTTTCCAGCCATTACAATGAGCCCGTCCTCCTATAGTCCACCCCCCCCACCAGCCTCCACTGGCAAGTGGTAAATTATCCATAACAAATGAACCAATTAATGCGGTAATGAGTACGATTCACTCTGTGCTTGCCTTTGTTGTTGTAGACGTCTAGGTAGTTGGGTGCTGAGAAGATGGTGATGAGAGAAGGAAACCCTGTCGTCTGGCTCTTCCTGTACATGCGGTACCTAGAGGGAGAGACAACATCATCAGCACCACCACTGTTACAAGAACACTACCTATAACTGTACTTGTGGTCTTCTGCAGCACAGTGTGGCCCTCTGTAGCTCAGTTGGTAGAGCATGGTGCTTGCAATGCCAGGATAGTGGGTTTGATTCCCGGGACCATCTGTATATAAAATGTATGCATGCATAACTGTTCGGGATAAAAGTGTCTGCTAGATTATGTACAGCGGATGTAACACATTATTATTATGTGTATAAAGTCCACGATGGCCCGAGGGCTAATTAAATACATTTTTTGGAAGGGTTACCTGATCCTAGATCTGTGCCTAAGGCTAGCTAGTAGGTCAAGCTGTTTTTTTCTCTTTGAGTGGGCCGGACAGTCTTCGTGGAGGAGCAGTAAACAAATAGGGTGACACGCCTTCTGTCAGTTTGAGGAGGAGCCTCTGCCTCATCAGCCCCTTTTCTCAAATGTTATGGCATGCTTGCTACCAAGGGTGTCACGGTCCTTTGAGGGGGCACTGGCGACCAAACTCAATAAAGTTCAATTCAACACTATTTTTTTGCAAGCGCAGGATGTTTCCTGGGTAGGCTCAAGCGACATAGTTGACCAAGGTGAACGGCTGTAACAGTTAGCGGTGGGGTGGGGGGGGGGGGGGTGGACTTACCCAGCGTCCTGTGCTTCATGGGCTCGAATGACCGATAATAAGTTATTGTGTTGTAGAAAGTCGCAGACAGCAGGATAACTGTTGAAAGACAAGACGACACATGCTTGATTAACGGCTATAATTTGATCAAAAAGCAGTGATTCGATTTCTTTCCCACTGGGCACAGACGTCAAATCAACTTCTATTCCACGTTGGTTCAACGTAATTTCATTAAAATGATGTGGAAACTACGCTGATTCAACCAGTGTGTGCCCAGTGGATTGACACTTAAAATAGATATTCATTCAAGTGTATTTTAATAGCAGGCACCTTCATCATGTAACCATTGGAAAGGGCAAACAAAGGATCCAGCATAAAATCTCAACCTTGTGGTTTCTATAAGTATTCAGTGTGTGTGTGTGTGTGTGTGTGTGTGTGTGTGTGTGTGTGTGTGTGTGCGCGCACGTGCAGCTTTTGCGTACTCATGCAGCTCTGATCAGTCTGAGATTTGAGGTGGCCAAAATAAACTGCCAGCAATTACAATTTAGTAAAGTTTCAGGATTTTCCATGCCATAACCTTTAATTCCCAAAGAACCCAAAATGTGATTTTGCACTCAGTGAGGGAGGCCCTAGTCACACTAGCCGGCCAGCCAGCCAACAACCCCCTTGAAGCCAGTTACATTGAAAACTCCCAGAGAAGGAACGTTTAGTAAGTAAGTGAGTGCACATGAACTTCCAGACCTTGGGGAAACACAACAGAGCTGTGTGTCATAATCATTTCAGAACTCCCCACCACAACAACTTTAGAAGGTTATTCGATGAACCTGACGAAACATGAAAGCAATCATTGTTCAAAGAACCAAACTCACCGTGGAACCGACTCATGTTTATTTCAGTTTAGGTCACAACAGGCAACGCATTTTCCCATTGACAAAACGACACTTCAGCTGTCATTTGGAAATAATCTGACGTGTGTGTTTGATAATTAAGTGCGGGGCTGAAGGCTAAACTCAAGTGTTTGTTTCTGGATATTGCTAATTAGTCTAACAATGGTTGTGCCCTTTAATCAATGTGGTTCTCCATTGCTGAACGCTTTCGGGGCTAAAGGGTTAGCTCACTGCTTTGTGAGACAGGTAGATGGCCTTGCACTTCGGGCCAACTCGTAACAGCCATAGCCCTCCGCCTCCAGTTAATATCCAGAATAGAAAGTAGACAAGAGAACGGGTAAGGTATACTCTAACTTGAACAAAAGTGAACCGATCCGTCTCAATTTGCACTTCCTTGTCAGACGGGTATGCTTTGAGGGGCACAGTTACACTGCAGGCTTCCTAGCTGAGAGGCCTGCTTTGTTTTGTCACTCCAGGTGGACTTACACCTAGAAATGGGTACGGTGTCACGTTCCTTGTTCTGTTACTGATGACCCGAGGGGAGAAAGCACCACCGACAGCGGGTACGATAACCAAAGTGCGCGTGGTTTCTTTCTGGTGTGATAGCATCGCTTCGAGGAAAATAAAAAAGTAGCTCATTATCCATCTTAATTGATTATTTTCACTCCTATTTGTTTCTCCGGGCATCAGCAGATGCTGTTGCTACTGTAGGCACTGCTCGGAAGACTAAAGACATTTTGTGCTGAACGCAATTGACATCTGTTTTGGGATGGAGCGCAGATGTGATCCATCCCAAACCGTTGTGAGAGTCCCTGACAAATAAACAAACAAATGCACATCCTGTCTACTTCAAACCTGACAGTGTACGCTGTGCATCATCTGAACAGACAAAATCCATTCAAGGGCTATTTGCATAAAGCATCTAAAATACCATGTCATTTCCTGTTTAGGCTACTCAAAAACAGTCGACCACACAGTACAGTGTCTGTGCTAGGCTTGAAAAGATGGGGCCTGTATTCATGTGCAATTTCATGCCTCAGTAGTGTGTAAAACAGTTATGAGGGGGCCTATGGCGCTGGGGTAAAACAGTTATGAGGGGGCCTATGGCGCTGGGGTAAAACAGTTGCCAGAAGCCAGGAAAAAGCACCAAACTGATTATTTTCTCTCAGATTGGCGAATTGTTCTCCTTTCAGTCTGGAACTTGAAGCTTGCCCATAAACGCAGCATGCCAGTATGCTGGCAATTACAATGAGCCTTGCAGGCAGATCCAAACGACGACACTGGGAAAAACAACAAGGCTATGTTTCAAATGGCACTCTATTTCCTATTTAGTGCACTACTCTTGACCAAAAGTAGTGCACTATGTAGGAAATAGAGTGCCACTTGGAATGCAAGCCAAAAGCCACAGAGGAATGTAAGCCAAACCAAGAAGACACAGGGGGCTGTTGGGATAGAGGTACAAGAGGAAGCAGCTAACCTGGACTGGAGTTTTACTGTACTATCCTGTTTGAAATGCTGAAGTGTTTATACTACAACAGCAATTATCTGTTCATATACTCTTAAAATGCATCCTTTATTCCTTGCTTCCCTGAAGTAATCACTGATCTGACATGCCCTAACTGTTGAAAGCAATGGCAAGTTTGCTAAAAACCCATCTAGTAATTGTCTGGTTTGTGATTACTTCAAGGAAGCGAGGAAGGAAAGATACATTAGGAGTATTCGAACAGGGTCTATCACTGTCAAATCACTGTCTTTCTTTCGATAGTCGATACTACTCGATGTAGTATACTGAATCCCTATCACTCAGATATCAGAGATATCTCTGCGGTGGCAGGGCCATACGATGGAAATATCACTGGCAGAACCCGAGAGCATCAACACGACTGTCTTACCCTCTCTCAAGTGACAGGGGTGACATTTCACGCCCTGACCGGGCATGTGTTGTCTAGCAGATAGTCAAGCGAGACCATTTAAAGCAAACTGTTGGTTCATCTACAAATCTATCTCACAGCCCTGACCAAAATAACATTTTGAATGCAAATAACAATTATTGTTCCCACATAAAACACTATACAGTGAGTATAACAAACACAAGGAACATATTCCTAATACTGAGTTCTTGCCCTCAGAACAGTCTCGTCGGGGCATGGACTCTTGAAGGTGTCGAAAGCATTCCACAGGGATACTGGCCCATGTTGACTCCAATGCTCCAATCCGATCCTTCCCCAAGTTGGCTGGATGTCCTCCTGGTGGTGGACCATTCCTGATACACACGGGAAACTGTTGAGCATGAAAAACCCAGCAGCGTTGCAGTTCTTGACACAAACCGGTGCGCCTGGCACCTACTACCATACCCCGTTCAAAGGCACTTCAATCTTTTGTCTTTCCCATTCACCCTCAATGGCACACATACACAATCCAAGTCTCAATTGTCTCAAGACATAAAAATCATTCTTTAACCTGTCTCCTCCCCTTCATCTACACTGTTAGAAGTGGATTGAACAAGTGACATCAATAAGGGATCATAGCTTTCACCTGGATTCACCAGGTCAGTCTATGTCATGGAAAGATGTTTTGTACACTCAGTGTACATTCTTTAGTCTTTATTGAATCCCCTTTAGCTGGTGCCTTCCTGGGGTCAAAAGAGCAAAGTTTGTGCTGGTATCCTCCTCAAATAGGAGGACTTTGAAATAGTCCTGCATTATGGGTAAAGTCTCTACCAAAGATGATATGCAGTCTCTTTTCAAATGACATCAATTTACAAACTGCAAAAAGTCTGTCCAACGTTTATTCTATTCTAGATAGAGCTCTTTGGGTGTCTGAACGCACTCATGCACCTTTGAGGCTTTCCATGGACCTGCTAACTTTGGCCACTTAGTTTAGCATAAGTGTAAAATGAACACAGAGCCATTCAAAAAGGTTCAAATACCTTTTGACCATGATACAAAATATAATGCAATAATAATGTTTTGAAAAAAATAATAATCTGCAAATCAGTGTGTAGCACACTCAAGGAGACACAACATTTGATTGCTTATGCTGCTTCAGGCTGGTTTTACCACTGGCATGCCAGGGCCATAGAGTGTTTATCCACCTGTAATGACTGGACACTAGAGCACTAAAATACACATTTGGAGAGGACTGTGGCCCTGTTCATTATATTCCGGACAGAGTGAGCTCCCTCCGTGCTTCCAGCCATTCCTTTGTTTGCTTTGCCTGCGACTGGGATCTGTTTAAGGGGAGTTAATATGTGTGCTCCATAAACACTTGCGACAGAGTAATGAGAGAGAAGCCCGTTTCTCTGGGATAATGACAAATGCAGGTTATACGGTTACTGTCATATCCACAGAAAGTGTGTATGTGTACATACAGACAATAGAAGAAAGACTGAGGGAGTTGGAAGGGGACTGAATGAAAATGAACATTTGGCAGAATTACTTGGGTTGGAAGGATTTGGCAAAGGAAGGTTGAGTGATGCTTCAATAGAACCGGGACTCTGTTCTATTTGAATGGTTATATTACTGTAGAGCCCAGAGGTGTTGCACTAAGATCAATGTCAAGTCCATTGTATGACACACACACACACACACACACACACACACACACACACACACACTTCCACCAGCATTTCTACATTGACATGAAAATAGCATTCTTAAAGATGCAATATATAACTTTTTGGGTGACCGACCAAATTCACATAGAAATGTAAGTTATAGCTATGTCTCATTGAAAGCAAGTTTATTTGTGCGCTATTTCTAGGCTTCCTAGTCTTAAGTTTAGTTTTTTGCGTCTTTTACTTTTGGTTTTATAAACCAGCTTCAAACAGCTGAAAATACAATAGTTTTGGTTATGGAAGATATATTTCACAGCGGTTTAGATGGAACAATGATTCTCTACACTATACTTGCTTGTTTTATCACATAAACTGAAATTAGGCGAACTATTAGAATTTTAGCAACCAGGAAATGGCGTAGCACTTCCTACATAGTGCAACCTTAATAATGTGCACTGTAAAGAATAAATGAACACATTCACAGCATTTTTCACACTACGCAGCTTGTGAAGGAGGTGATGCTGTTGATGGCCCACCTGTAGAAGTAGGAGCAGCCTCTCACTGTGTTGTGTGTGAAGTGCTCTTGGCTTTTCTCATTCCCAAAGTCTTCCAGGGGGTCCGACCACAGCAGGTCACACATGGGCCCGTACGCAGGGGGCTCTTTGAATCTGTCTAACTGCAAAGAGAGAGGGACACAGAGTTAGGAGAGACAGGGAAAGACAACGTCAAGCGGTCAGGAAAATGTGTAATCTATGAGGAAACTCAGTCAGTTTAGCTTCCTCAATGGGTTGGTGTTGCTCAAGTGATACCTATGGAAAAGTGGTTGTTTTTGTCATTGTAAAAGACTTGAGATGGATCTTGATTTGACAATTAGTCTTGCTACATTGAACTGTGGTTAAAATTAAAAAAACTGTTGGTAGGGTCTCTGTTTTACAACGGTGCATCGTGTTTGAGTGAAAGACACCCACAACATGTGGACTGGATGACAATGTGTGCCTATTATGAGCAGAAAACATGAATAGGTATATTCAATCTTGCCCACACTAATACTTCCTCTTCAGAAATGGGATGGAAAAGGTACAAATTGATGTGATCAGCCAAAAGCTCACGACAGTCATTCAGAGTAACCGTATCGATTTCTCCAGAGAAAGTATATACTGTAGGATAATGGACACTTCAATAGTGCAGATTGGATTACAGAGACCCTCTGATTGCAGCCACAAAATCCAATTGCCGTTATTGAATTTGAGAGAAAGCAGGATCCGACTCTTCAACATTTTTAATCAGAGCGGTCCAGACTCTGCCCGAATGTAACTCTCCTGTTAGCTAGGGGCATCGTTTGAGAGCGAATTGAGAGCGAGGTAATCCATGTTGTATTATCAAGGTCATTCTTTTCAAAGGAAATATTTCAAGGGAAATGGGTAAAGTCTTCATTTTCATGAACAGCAAAACGGGGAAAGAAACAGTTTGCACAATGCTCTGTGTAAACGTATCTGTATCCTAATTTAAGTGCATTTCACGTGATAAATTCCATTAGAATAAAGTCCATGTGAATGTTTGTTACAAGGGAAAGTTGATTATCTTACTTATACTGAACACCCATTATGCTTTTAATGAAACCTTGTTTAAACCACACATGCAATCTATTCACACAGCATAGAAACAGTACAACATCAATATCCAATGTATCCATGAATTTAATACTTTATCAACAGTGAAATAGGAGATCATTCTGAATGATAGTGTAGCAGCTCAAATGACAAGCATATTGCATGGTCATG
Organism: Oncorhynchus mykiss; assembly: GCF_057628025.1. Lineage (NCBI taxonomy): Eukaryota > Metazoa > Chordata > Actinopteri > Salmoniformes > Salmonidae > Oncorhynchus > Oncorhynchus mykiss. The sequence continues at coordinate 27,459,544 of NC_143030.1, forward strand.
CAGGCGACGTGGTTCGGGAGGACACGTACTTTCCTGATGTCGTCAAGGTTTGTGATTTCTGGGGACAGTCCTCCGTGTACGCACAGGAACTGCTGGTTCATAAGGGCGGCCAGAGGAAGGCAGTCGAAGGCGTCCATACACGCATCGTACACCCGCTCCGAATACTTAATTCTACCTGTCAAGTTGGAAATAGGGCAGGGAGTGAGTGTTGCCAGGCCAAACACCCCTAGCTCTTACACACTAGGGCAGTGTGGTGGGTCGGAAAGCATTTCAAAAGTGTCAGAAAACCTCCAAAGGACATAAAAAAAACTCATAAGCATAATTTCACTCTGCCCTTGGTATTTTATTTAGACTCTGAGCCCGAACACAACAGCAATAGTTCAGATGTAAATACCTATCAAGGAGAGAGCAAATATCTGTTTTCATACTATGCCAAGAAGAACATTTCTGTGTGAACGTTTGAAAGTTAAGCGCCGGGCTGAATGTACAATGCTTTAGAATGAAAAACTCAAACCAGACTTACATTCCTGCTTAAATGTGAAATACTCCGTCAAATGTCTACATTCGTGGTTCCCACGAAGCAAAAAGAGTGTTTTGGGGTATAGGATCTTTAAGGCCCACAAGTACAGCACACACTGAAAGAGAACAACAAAGAGATTGGGAATGAATCTGCATATTTTTTGAGAACATATTTTTTACAACACAGTATAACCAACAGTAGTTTCAGATGTACAAACGCAAAAGCATCAACCATTTCCTTCTTTAACTTAATGTTCTTAGAACAGGCTGAAACACTTACTTCGATACTGAAATATCCTCTGTCGACGTAGTCGCCCAGGAAAAGGTATCGTGTGCTAGCTGGTGACCCTCCTACTTCAAACAGCTTCATCAGGTCAAAGAACTGGCCATGGATGTCTCCGCAAACTACAGGAAACACACATGGGAGGAAAGCAGAAACAACAAATCTTACAATTCTTCACTTTTATATGTGACCCGTTTCAGGAAGTATGTTGCATTTCACTACTTCACAGGAGAGGCATTTGAACGTCTTTTTTTATTTCTTTTGATCCAAATTCTTTAAAAAAAAAATGTTTACTTTCATGTGCCTTGTATTCCATCTGTAAATATGAATACAATTTTTCAATACCGAGCCTAGTTGGTTTAGCCACAGAAAAAGACAACCTTCCCGCTAGGCATGGTTGGCTAAGATAATGGATGGGCTGGACATGCCGGGAGATGAGTTTGGATTGGTCTGCCATGTAGCATGCTTCTGTCTATAACGTGAGCTGCTCAGTATGTGGTGAAAATCATTTCTACAGCGGCTTTTTTGAGCGATATAACGTTAGCCATCGAGAACTACAAACGTTTGGCTACTTTTCTCAACAACATTGATGCCCTGAATTTAGCAGGCGCTATCGACAGAACAGTTGGAAAAAGTTGTGATGAACTACCGCCTGCACACTCCACGGTCAGTGTGAACCGGAGGTACTTGACACAACGCTGGTCAAACAAAACAGAGTTCAATGGTTCCAGTCTGCCATGAAGCATTCATCCATGTAAATGGGTAAGAGTCTAGCTACATTTCCAGATATGATACGTTTCTAATTTAGTCAGAAAGTTGTTCTCATTGCAAATACAAGCGTACTGTTAGATACTGTAGCTAGCGAACATTAGCTTTCGGGCTCGCTAGCTAACGTTACGTGTATGATCTGTGTCGCAATAGTATTCTAATTATTCGTATCTAGCTAGCTAGATACATGTCTAAACAAAATACTTCACTTCCCCAGGTGATTACAACCCATCAAGTTAGTCAGGTGTGTCTTGGGGGGATTACGGCCATCTATTTAATTCCATGAACATATGTACATGTATAGACAATAGTGACCCATCCACTTAGCTAGATGTGGCTGGGGGGTGGTTATAGCATTTTCACATGACCCATCAATTTAAACAAGTGTGTCTGGGTAAGCATCATCTAAAAATTATAAAATATTTACAAAATATTTTTATCTGGACACTTTCTGTTTTTGATATTTCTACTATGCAAGTAACCATTTCACGGTACCGTTTACACCTTCTGTATCCTGTGCATGTGACAAGCTTAGATTTCATTTGATATAGTGTGTGTTTACCACAGACAATAACATGAGCAACATGACCTGTACCAAAATCAGATTAGGATATAGGCTCAAGTGTCCATAGTTTTTTGGAGTTTTTCCTTTTTGTAATAATAATTTTTGCTACTAATTTGACCACTTTTAGTCTTGAAATCTTTGTTTGTTTACTACACTACTCACTCTGTTCGGCACATGGCCTCACGTGAATCCTTAAAGAGATGGGTGGGGCTAAGGATTAAGAGGGTGTGAATGGGTGGAGCCAAAGAAGAGCTCTCCAGTAGGTGTAAAAAAACAAACATTCAAGGCTAATTTTCTCAAAAGTGGGGTTACAAGTTACTTTCTCAATCTTCCTCAACTGCAGTGTATGATATATACTTTTCTTGCTCTGAGTCTGTATTTTTATCCAATGTAAAATAAAACACAATTTAAAATGTTGCTGCATAGGACCAAATCCAGGGGGTGGGTCACATATTCAAAACTATTTGCTTAGTCCTCTTTAAAAGTGCAGTTTTCCTGTGCAGTAAAAATTCATAATTACACTTACGTATACCCTTTGAGGGAGTTTGTTTGTGGTATCATGATTCATGTACATGTTAAGAAGAATTATATGGACCCTGGACATATAATGGGCAAGAGTTTTGGGCAAGTGTTCCCCCTAATACATAAACATCATAGTCACATTTATCATTATCATAAGCCACTCTCTGATCCCAAGAGGCACAATAGCTTATATTTACAGGGGCAATTATTAGTTCATATATACAGTACCCAGTTCCAATACACAATGCAACTACTTCTCTCACCTGACAAACAGAAAGGCTTCAATTCCAAGCATGTTTCATACAATTTGCCTGGAGAGGATTTGCAAGCGTGAAGTGTCTTCTGTTTCTGTACTGTAATGTTGCCAGCCAATTGAACCTGGATCAACTGGTACAAAAAGGTGTTGTCTCGCCTGTATCCTTTCATAATACTACACGCATCATGCATAAAACATGAAAACCAAGCGACTTAGTGCTGCATTACATAGTGAGCTCTGCTTTGACTAACCTGCGCCACCAATCAACATGACCTAACCTACTCTTATACTGTATCGGACTACATTTCTTAGCGTTAAAAACATTTGAGTTTGCCAAACCCTCGACATTGTGTCAAGTTCCTGTTTTCTTTCAAGATAAATGCAACACCTTTACAGAATGTCTGTCGCGTTGGACCTTACTCAAACCAAGAAGGACCACTGTAAATGTGAAGGGAGATATAGCAAGACTACTTATCAACAGTAAAAAAAAAAAAAAGCATTATACTCAGTATACGAGTAGTTCTTCAATAACCCAATAACCTTTTGAATTGGCCATTTTATTCTTACAAGCACCACTGGAAAGAGCTGTACACTGATACCTCGTTGGTAGTGAGGGTATAATGTTAGTGAGAGTATAATGAGGTAACATGACAAATGAATCAATAAAGCTGTCGTTCAGCCATAGCTCCTATCAACATTTACATTATGGAAGCGCCAACATTTCCCTCTTTCTCAGACTCCGGGTGGCATCTTTAATAGAATAAAATATGTCTGTCTCGCTATGACATGAGTCACTTCCCTGTGCTTTTTATTCATAGAATACTGACTGAAATCTATGAAAGGAACATCACTTGCACAGCCTATTATTATTATTAAGGAACACAAGTATGCTATTATGGAGGAAAAACATGTATCCCAATGCCTGTTGAGATCTCAACTATAGAGTGTTGTTCTTGTCTGCAATTGTATGGTAACATGCAGTGGCGAAAAATGTACTGTACTCTCCCGCTCTCCATTCTTAATAACAGAGTGATGGGGCATTAACTTATTTAGTCCCATTGGTCTACTTTACACTAATGTGACAACTTTGATGTTAATCACATCCCCACCTCATCCATCAATCAATCGCTCCAGTCAACAACCCAACATGACCCACACTGTGACTGGCCTGACTCAATCACTCCATGATCACTCCATTCGCCACTCAGTCAAATAGAATTGGTTTTCCATTGCCCCTCTGGCCCACTGCTCCCCGGAGAGCCAAGGAGCCACAGCCCACAGGGCCTTCCGATGTTTGTCACCCGCTGGCCACACACTGACAGCAAGCATGCTGGGACTGTGATTACAGAACCCAGACCAGCCAGGAACAACCCAGTCATTTCTTTGTAGACCCATTGCAGTGGTCGGAGCAGAGTGCCATATCCAGCTGCCAGTCAACCTTCACGACCAGCCAATCATAGTTTATATTATCACACAAAGAATTCCCTGATTGGTTTGAACAACAAACAAAACAAATACTGTATTTATATTCTGAGTGTGTGGGCTATTCACAAACATTGGTCGATAATTCCCCCTCCATTTTTCTAACCTTACATTTCAGTGAGAAAACGCTAAACAACATGAACATTCATGTTAAAAAATGACACTGATATACAGTAGCAAAAGACAACGCCAGCCAACTACAGTTGCCTGAAACACAGTTGCTATAGCACTGATATTAAATGGGTCCTTGGCAATGAATACCAAAACCATCCTCTGATTTGTTTGCATGCCTGTCTTTAAGCATGCATCTAAAGATTTCGAGAGTAAGCCCGTAGAACTGTATTGAAGACAGTTCCAATTATCATCTGTTGAAGGAAAGCCATTAGCTCGAGTTGCAAACCCCCTGAGGCACGAGGAAGAGAAGAGAGAATTTATCCTCCGCATATGCACCGTAAACTCTCATTTTGTCATTTTGTCTTTGGAGAATCCCCACTCTTTGCAAATGGTTTAATTTCTGGATTTAGACTTAAAGGGTTATCATTTCTAATGCGCTTCCTCTCAGAGTCAACAGTATGGTGTTACAAATGCTATTCAATTCACGCTGTCTGAGACGCAGCTCACTGTGCAAAGTGGATGTTCAATCTCGCTTACTACAAAAAGGTAGATGTTTGTAAGGCAGCATCGATCCCCTAATCATATGTCATTAAAGGAAATGATAGAATTATAGAAAGTCAAAATCCCTCTCGCTCATTGGTTTCTCAGCCAGCACTGTACACCAAGGCTGACCATGATCACTATGGAAACAACCCTACAATGAAAGAATGTAACTTTCAGAGGCTTTTCACACCAACTTGTTAAATACAAAGGACTTTTCACATGGCTGCTAACCACAACGCGCTAACACTTTGCGCCATAACAAGTTACGACTATTCAGTTTTATAATGTGTGATTTAAGATCAATCTCATGACCAGGATTTAACTGCATGTTGTAAGCAATACTAACTGTAAATCAATGCAAGCCAACTCTATACCAGAGGTGTCCAACCCTGTTCCTGGAGAGCTTCTGTACCTTCTTGTATGTTTTCGCTCCAACCCCAGTTGTAACTAACCTGGTTCAGTTTATCAACGAGCTAATTACTAGAATCAGGTGTGCTAGATTAGGGTTGGAGTGAAAACCTACAGGATGGTAGCTCTCCAGGAACAGGGTTGGAGTGAAAACCTACAGGATGGTAGCTCTCCAGGAACAGGGTTGGAGTGAAAACCTACAGGATGGTAGCTCTCCAGGAACAGGGTTGGAGTGAAAACCTACAGGATGGTAGCTCTCCAGGAACAGGTTTGGAGTGAAAACCTACAGGATGGTAGCTCTCCAGGAACAGGTTTGGAGTGAAAACCTACAGGATGGTAGCTCTCCAGGAACAGGTTTGGAGTGAAAACCTACAGGATGGTAGCTCTCCAGGAACAGGTTTGGAGTGAAAACCTACAGGATGGTAGCTCTCCAGGAACAGGTTTGGAGTGAAAACCTACAGGATGGTAGCTCTCCAGGAACAGATTTGGAGTGAAAACCTACAGGATGGTAGCTCTCCAGGAACAGGGTTGGAGTGAAAACCTACAGGATGGTAGCTCTCCAGGAACAGGGTTGGAGTGAAAACCTACAGGATGGTAGCTCTCCAGGAACAGGGTTGGAGTGAAAACCTACAGGATGGTAGCTCTCCAGGAACAGGGTTGGAGTGAAAACCTACAGGATGGTAGCTCTCCAGGAACAGGGTTGGAGTGAAAACCTACAGGATGGTAGCTCTCCAGGAACAGGGTTGGAGTGAAAACCTACAGGATGGTAGCTCTCCAGGAACAGGGTTGGAGTGAAAACCTACAGGATGGTAGCTCTCCAGGAACAGGGTTGGAGTGAAAACCTACAGGATGGTAGCTCTCCAGGAACAGGGTTGGAGTGAAAACCTACAGGATGGTAGCTCTCCAGGAACAGGGTTGGAGTGAAAACCTACAGGATGGTAGCTCTCCAGGAACAGGTTTGGAGTGAAAACCTACAGGATGGTAGCTCTCCAGGAACAGGGTTGGAGTGAAAACCTACAGGATGGTAGCTCTCCAGGAACAGGGTTGGAGTGAAAACCTACAGGATGGTAGCTCTCCAGGAACAGGGTTGGAGAGCCTTGGTCTATATGATGCTTTTGATAGCACAGTTCTGGTTCATTTCTGGTCAATGAAGCATGAATGCATACCAGAACAAAACATTATTCTATCAAAAGCTGGGATGAACTCAATTAAAGTGACTTACTCAACATCACACTGGAATGAGACATAAAATGAGAAGAACAAACAATCCAAGAACACAAAGGGCATAGAGGGACATGATGAAGCAACAAAAGGTTACACTAAACGCTGCAGTGCCGAGGATGTGCTCTCTCTCTGTGTGTGTGTGTGTGTGTGTGTGTGTGTGGGTGGATCTGAAGATCTCGACAAAGCCAACCTGTGTCGTTTTTTTCTCTCTGTGATAACACCATGGTGACAGAAGTGGCTGTCAGAGTGAATAGTCAGTGACATAGGGGTCAAGGTGACGACCTGATGAATAGGCAGCCAGGCCACAGTGAGTTGTAGCCCCGTGTAGCTCTAGTTGGTAGAGCATGGCGCGTGCAACGCCAGGGTTGTGGGTTCGATTCCCATGGGGGACCAGTACGAAAATGTATGCACTCACTACTGTAAGGCGCTCTGGATAAGGATTTAGCATCTGCTAAATCCCTAAAATGTAAATGTTGTAGTCAGCTGGACACAATGGATAGTAGGCAGTATTCATAGCAGATACAATGGCTTTCCTCTGGGCTTTGTTATTAGCACACACATGAAGACAAGCACGCACAGGCAATCACGACACACATATGAGATGAGCAGGTGGGAGTACATTATCTCAAGTGAGCTAGGATTTGTTCTCGCCATCCAGTGCAACTGCGCGATAGAGAACAACAACATATCGTCAGTCAGCAACAGCAGTGTGTGTGTGGGTGGCTGACTTATGCAATCTAGTGCGGCTCAATAACCTACACAGGCCACTCCAGAGGCAAGCTCATTGAGTTGGTGTGATCCACCGGGGAAGGCAGACGGTGCAAAATCCTCTTTTGATTGAGCAGATCGGTAATACCTCGGAGATCAACGCCGAGTCTCTGGGAAGAGTTCCAGCCTGGAGTGAAGTAGTAGTGTATATGGAATGCAGCTCGCGATCTGTTCAGTATTCATGTGTTATATGTGAGAGACCGGGATGTAAAGGTCTGGTAGAGAAAATGCTCTTTTCTCTCGCTGGTTGTAGAGTTAAGTCATTACTGCAGTTTTTTTTGCAATAGCAGAACGTAGCTACAGGTTGTTGGACTGAATGATTCAGCAGGGATCTGTGTCAGGAGCAGTTTGGGCCTGATGGACTAACACTGTGGCCTGGTTCCCCCATGAAAGCCCAGATGCCACCTGGCACAACCAGGAAGAGAGTGTGTGTGTTGTTTGTCTCAGGAGGGCCATTCAGCCAAGACACATCACATAGACGGAGGAGAGGGTAGAATGAGGTGGAGAAAACACAGCGTGTTTCGTTTGTACAGTATGAGTGAGAAAAAAAGGATGTATTCTTTCCAACAGAAAATGTGGCCTTGTGTGTGTGTGTGGATGGGTGTTTGTGTGCGTGTGTATACGTGTGTATCATTGCCATAGAATAGGACTGTTGAGTAGGAGAGGGGCGGGGGGTGGGTGTAGGAGTGGGAGTAGAAGTAGCTCATGTTAACCCCTACCTCTGACTCTACTATCCCCCAGGCTGATTCACAACCAACACACAACCAAGCCTTTTCTCTCACTCTCCATTACACTTTAGAACCAATCACATACAACTGATTTCTCTGGAAGATAGCAATGATGAAGTGCAGGTCCAGGCTTCTTTCTTTACTACGGAATGAGAGGTATTGCTTACACAATATGATCTGCTGAGAATGAGATAGGGACCATACATACAGCATTATGGAGCTACCAAACTTATTCTCCAAGCATCATTTTTGAAATAATGCAATTATGCAATACACCCAGCTAGCACATAACGTTCTGAGAACCATATGTTTCTCAAAGCTTGGTGAGAGCGTCCTATGGTTATTTTGCATACAACCTTCCCACAACTTTCTTTGAATGGTGCAGGTAATGTTCTAGGAATGCTCTCCAACTGGCTGGACATTGGGAATGTTCTCAAATAGTCCAGAGAACATTAAGAAACAACGTTCTTCTGTGGGAATTTCAGTACATGAGCATTACTTTTCATACAGGTTTCCTCAAATTGCTCTAAAAAAGTTAAGAAAACTTTCAAAGAATGTTATTTAAAAACATATGCCTGTTCTCAGCATCAACATAAAGTTTTATTCTCCATCTTGTTAAGTGTGTTCAGGTGTGTTGGCTGTGCCCACTAATTGGCCACACCTGATCTTAATGAGTACTTGTTTCCTTTGAAATGGGGTCTGTTTGAATAGACTAAAATGAACAGATTTTTTATTTAAAACAAATAACATGGTATATATACTACAGTAGCTCCATCTATGCAGTGCAGTGGACTCATTCCATTGATAGAGAAAAGAAGATTATAGGTTTGAATCTCACTGATGCCATGCCACAATAAAAAATAAATGTGTTTGCGTGATCGATGGATTCCATGTGTCCTATCGGTGCTGGAGTTCAAAACCGTTAACCCAAACTCCAGAGTGGCGCAGCGGTCTAAGGCTCTGCATCTCAGTGCACGAGGTGTCAATGAAGTCCCCGGTTCAAATCCAGGCTGTATCACATCCGGCTGTGATTGGGAGTCCCATAGTGGGGTGCACAATTGGCCCAGCGTCATCCGGGGTAGGCCGTCATTGTAAATAAGAATTTGTTCTTAATTGACTTGCCTAGTTAAATAAAGGTTCACGTTTAAATGGGGGAAAAAACAAGCTAATAGTGTTATTAAAAGTCTTATTGAAACATGTTCTCAGAACATTATTTCATTTATTTTAAGTAATTTGGGGGTGGCGGTTAAGAGCGTAACCCGAAAGGTGGCTGGTTCGAATCCCGAGCTGGCAAGGTAGATAATCTGCCCTTCTGCCCTTCAGTAAGGTAGTTAACCCCCAACAACAACTGCTCCCCAGGCGCTGATGATGTGGATGTCGATTAAGGCAGCCCCCCGCACCTCTTTGATTCAGAGGGGTTGGGTTAAATGCAGAAGACGCATTTAGGTTGAATATATTCAGTTGTGCAACTGACTAGGTATTCCCCTTTCTCTCATTTCCATTGAAAAAACACTCTGTTTTACTGGTCAGGAAACTTATGGCTTCATTCCCAGAACCAATGGGAAACCAAAAACGTACATCTCCACAACTTCCAAAGAACCAAATGTGCTAGCTGGGCAGTTTGCCATCCATTAGTTTAACATATGAAACTAAAAAAGCAAAGATGTTTACACATTCAGAATAAAAAACTTTTTTTGACACCCACATGTTTCAGAGAAATAACAAAATTATATGAATTAATTCAAATAAACAACCACATCGACATGATTTCACCAACTTTGGTGGTATGACAGAACTAAAATAGAAACCATTTTGTCTTAAAACGTATGCTAACACATAGGAACCAGTGCCCTAACACTCCCTTATTATATACTGTGAAGACTGCACATGGCTCTATGATTTGTGGCTCTATGGCTCTATGATCATGGCAGAGACAGTGGAGACATAATTTACAGCACATTGTGCAACACTCAGCCACAAATAGAGGGGCAGCAGCACAGCACCTAGGCACCCTGCCATCTTCCATCATCACCTTAAGGCTATGGGTTTGAGTTCCATGGGTTTGAGTCTCATGTAAGGAGCTGTGTCTACCAACCAGTCAGCCATACCCAAGCTAATACCTAGGTGTTTAGCTCAAGGGACTAACATATATTTGCTGTGCACAGTAGACACAGATTCAAACACAGTCAGTCATATTTGCATTAGCCAGGGCCAAACTGGAGAGTAATGACTTGGTTTCTAGTGTAGAGACTTTAGAGAGAAAGAGAGTATCAAATGCTACATTTCCTTGTAGGCTGCACAACAGAGTCAGAAACAAAACATACAAAGGAGATTCTTCTTAGAACTCTTCATGGATGTGATCTATTGCCATTAGTTCCTAAGACTGGCCCCCTGCCTCTCATTAAGCCCCCATCAAAGAAGCTCATTAGGAAGTCTAATTGGGTTATGACTGAGACACTTGACTTAATGACGAGAGAGAGAGAGAGAGAGAGAGAACAATGCGTTTGCATAGGTTTGAATCTGACTAGTTCTTATCAAAGTGTCAGGAATCACACAAAAATGACAGCTCGCGTAAAAATGTAAGATTAAACTAAACGAGCAACCTTAAAAATTCGACCAAGGTTTAGTGCATCTCATAACAAATGGTTAGGAAGTGGATTACATTTCAATCCATTTCACTGGCTCACATAAAATGTTATGTGACACGAAAAGAAAAGAAAAAATCTATTCACCTCTCCATGAGGGCAAATACGTCTATGTGTGTGTCAGAGTCATTTTCCTTTTCAAGTCTATATGTACCAGAAGGGCATTTCAACAATTAGCATCGCCTTGGTTGGTCAGACTGTGTGAACCAGTTTAAAATGTCCCTCTGCCCTTTGCTTGTTACAGCGTTCTGGTGATGGGCAGCAGAGCCCACGCACGTCCTTCAAAGCCTGGCGGTGACTCACATACTCAGGGGAAGTGGGAAAAGTCAGAAGGTTGTATAAGGGCGCCCCAGACAGAGAGAGGGAGGAAGGGAGGGAGAAGTTCAAACAAACACGCATTGCAGTATTTAGGCTACAGAATGACTTTGGGTATTGTAAACCACCACACACAACCAGGTAGACTCCCCATCACAGGTAGAAACTTCTAGATTTTGGGAATAAGAAGTGTGTGTGTGCAGGCATTAGTTTGGTCTGTGTATGTCTATGTCTGTGTGTGTTTTACTCACTAACCTGTCACGGGGGCCTCTATGTCCAGCAGGTTCTTCTCAGCCCTCAAGATGGCCGCTCCCTCGCCGATGAGCCTGAGGGCCACACTCTCCTCCACGCGGCCCTCCTTGGTCAGGTGGCCTTTGAGCACGTCCACTTTGGGCCTCCCATCGCTGTCAAACACCTCCTTGGCTGTGAGTCGGTGACTTGGCGGGAACGGGACAGCTGGAGGAGAAGGAAGAGGGGGAGAGTTAGTTCCTACAAACCCACAGGTACAAAAGCCCTCACACAGTAAAGAGTGAGGAGGAGAGCCATGTTGGAGACTCTATGCTCCCAAGAGGACTAAGTCAAACAAGTCAAAGCTACAGTTGAATCACTGAGCAAGTTAAAGTCTTTGGAGGAAATATCTTGGCCAGAGAAAAGGTGTTAAGGGAAATATGCACCTCTCATTGAATGTAAACACAGATTTTAACTAAACTATATTTTCTCTATATTTTCTCTATTTTAACTATTTGAAATAAACTATATTTTAACTAAATGTGTGAATACATCTATATAGGATTTATTCAAATAGTAAACAAAGTCCTGCACTCTGATGTCAGCAATTATCAAACAGAAAACCAACTGCCGGTTTAGCATACACTAATGACGCCATTGAAATGACAAGAATTATCACAGCTAATATTTGATAGCCTGCAGCTAGCAGGACTGTGTGTTACTGCTGCCGCCTACACCAAATCCTCTCAAATGCTCACTATCCTGTCCTTACAGCCATCTTAATTATTGACTAATTACAGTCATCCACAACAATATCCTTCATTTAAGGAAAGCAGAACAGCAGAAATAAGGTATTCATTTCGGTGGAATTTGTTTCAATCATGACGCAGTCAAAGCTTTCTTGTTTCCACACAATGTAATGGCCATCCTATTATATAATACACAGTAATAGCTACCCTATTATATAACACACAGTAATAGCCACCCTATTATATAATACACAGTAATAGCTACCCTATTATATAATACACATTAATAGCTACCCTATTATATAATACACAGTAATAACCACCCTATTATATAATACACAGTAATAGCCATCCTATTATATAATACACAGGAATAGCCACCCTATTATATAATACACAGTAATAGCTACCCTTTTATATAATACACAGTAATAGCTACCCTATTATATAATACACAGTAATAGCCACCCTATTATATAATATACAGTAATAGCTACCCTATTATATAATACACACTAATAGCCATCATATTATATAATACACAGTAATAGCCATCCTATTAGATAATGCACAGTAATAGCTACCATATTATATAATACACAGTAACAGCTACCCTATTATATAATACACAGTAATAGTCATCATTCTATATAATGCACAGTAATAGCCATCCTATTATATAATGCACAGTAATAGCCATCATATTATATAATACACAGTAATAGCCATCATATTATATAATACACAGTAATAGCCATCCTATTATATAATACACAGTAATAGCCATCATATTATATAATGCACAGTAATACCCATCATATTATATAATACACAGTAATAGCTACCCTATTATATAATACACAGTAATAGCCATCATATTATATAATGCACAGTAATAGCCATCATATTATATAGTGAACAGTAATAGCCACCCTATTACATAATTCACAGTAATAGCCAAATTATTATATAATGCACAGTAATAGCCATCATATTATATAATGCACAGTAATAGCCATCCTATTATATAATACACAGTATTAGCCATCATATTATATAATACACAGGAATAGCCATCCTATTATATAATGCACAGTAATAGCCATCCTATTATATAATGCACAGTAATTGCCATCATATTATATAGTGAACAGTAATAGCCACCCTATTACATAATTCACAGTAATAGCCATCATATTATATAATGCACAGTAATAGCCATCATATTATATAATGCACAGTAATAGCCATCCTATTATATAATACACAGTAATAGCCATCATATTATATAATACACAGGAATAGCCATCCTATTATATAATGCACAGTAATAGCCATCATATTATATAATACACAGTAATAGCTACCCTATTATATAATACACAGTAATAGCCATCATATTATATAATGCACAGTAATAGCCATCATATTATATAGTGAACAGTAATAGCCACCCTATTACATAATTCACAGTAATAGCCAAAGTATTATATAATGCACAGTAATAGCCATCATATTATATAATGCACAGTAATAGCCATCCTATTATATAATACACAGTAATAGCCATCATATTATATAATACACAGGAATAGCCATCCTATTATATAATGCACAGTAATAGCCATCATATTATATAATGCACAGTAATAGCCATCCTATTATATAATACACAGGAATAGCCATCATATTATATAATGCACTGTAATAGCCATCCTATTATATAATGCACAGTAATAGCCATCATAATATATAATGCACTGTAATAGCCATCCTATTATATAATGCTCAGTAATAGCCATCATATTATATAATGCACAGTAATAGCCATCATATTATATAATGCACAGTAATAGCCATCATATTATATAATACACAGTAATAGCCATCATATTATATAATACACATTAATAGCCATCATATTATATAGTGCACAGTAATAGCCATCATATTATATAGTGCACAGTAATAGCCATCATATTATATAATGCACAGTAATAGCCATCATATTATATAATACACAGTAATAGCCATCCTATTATATAATACACAGTAATAGCCATCATATTATATAATGCACAGTAATACCCATCATATTATATAATACACAGTAATAGCTACCCTATTATATAATACACAGTAATAGCCATCATATTATATAGTGAACAGTAATAGCCACCCTATTACATAATTCACAGTAATAGCCAAATTATTATATAATGCACAGTAATAGCCATCATATTATATAATGCACAGTAATAGCCATCCTATTATATAATACACAGTAATAGCCATCATATTATATAATACACAGTAATAGCCATCCTATTATATAATGCACAGTAATAGCCATCATATTATATAATACACAGGAATAGCCATCATATTATATAATGCACAGTAATAGCCATCATATTTTATAACGCACAGTAATAGCCATCATATTATATAATACACAGTAATAGCCATCATATTATATAATACACATTAATAGCCATCATATTATATAATGCACAGTAATAGCCATCATATTATATAGTGCACAGTAATAGCCATCATATTATATAATGCACAGTAATAGCCATCATATTATATAATGCACAGTAATAGCCATCATATTATATAATACACAGTAATAGCCATCATATTATATAATACACATTAATAGCCATCATATTATATAGTGCACAGTAATAGCCATCATATTATATAGTGCACAGTAATAGCCATCATATTATATAATGCACAGTAATAGCCATCATATTATATAATACACAGTAATAGCCATCCTATTATATAATACACAGTAATAGCCATCATATTATATAATGCACAGTAATACCCATCATATTATATAATACACAGTAATAGCTACCCTATTATATAATACACAGTAATAGCCATCATATTATATAGTGAACAGTAATAGCCACCCTATTACATAATTCACAGTAATAGCCAAATTATTATATAATGCACAGTAATAGCCATCATATTATATAATGCACAGTAATAGCCATCCTATTATATAATACACAGTAATAGCCATCATATTATATAATACACAGTAATAGCCATCCTATTATATAATGCACAGTAATAGCCATCATATTATATAATACACAGGAATAGCCATCATATTATATAATGCACAGTAATAGCCATCATATTTTATAACGCACAGTAATAGCCATCATATTATATAATACACAGTAATAGCCATCATATTATATAATACACATTAATAGCCATCATATTATATAGTGCACAGTAATAGCCATCATATTATATAGTGCACAGTAATAGCCATCATATTATATAATGCACAGTAATAGCCATCATATTATATAATACACAGTAATAGCCATCCTATTATATAATACACAGTAATAGCCATCATATTATATAATGCACAGTAATACCCATCATATTATATAATACACAGTAATAGCTACCCTATTATATAATACACAGTAATAGCCATCATATTATATAGTGAACAGTAATAGCCACCCTATTACATAATTCACAGTAATAGCCAAATTATTATATAATGCACAGTAATAGCCATCATATTATATAATGCACAGTAATAGCCATCCTATTATATAATACACAGTAATAGCCATCATATTATATAATACACAGTAATAGCCATCCTATTATATAATGCACAGTAATAGCCATCATATTATATAATACACAGGAATAGCCATCATATTATATAATGCACAGTAATAGCCATCATATTTTATAACGCACAGTAATAGCCATCATATTATATAATACACAGTAATAGCCATCATATTATATAATACACATTAATAGCCATCATATTATATAATGCACAGTAATAGCCATCATATTATATAGTGCACAGTAATAGCCATCATATTATATAATGCACAGTAATAGCCATCATATTATATAATACACAGTAGTAGACATAATATGATTTCCACACAGCTGTACAGTACAAAGAAGGTTCACCTCCCTGATAGTTAATTGCAAATTAGCCGCCACGAATTTACGAAAATATGAAGTGGATTCACTAACTCAGCATTTTCACACCATCAGAAACGAGGAAATCGTCCTAATTAACATCCCAGAGCAGCATCACCGCTAACGACAGAGTAATGTGCTCTGCCATTAGCCATTACAGAAACAGCGTCATTGAGTGGAGAGGGGATCTCACAGACCGAGGCAATGATTTCACTTAGGTGACATCATCTGTAATCAGAATTCCAGCCCACCTCCATGTCACACTGTAATTAATAAAATAATAGAAAAAGGTCATTATAATTATGGGGCTTAATTTGATCTACCATGTATGCAGCATAAACTACACAGATCTCCTGAAGTGTGCACTTGAACACTTCCCGTTATGGTGTAAACTCCCTCCGGCCAATGCTTACACCAATCCAAATTCTTTAAATCCATGACAAGGAAAGTGCAAGTGCAGATTTTGGGAGAAGCGTGGAGTACAGCCATAGACTTCTACTTCCCTTTCAACAGTCTCTCTCAACAGACATTCGTATGATACAAGAAAGCAGAGCTAGCTCGAGATTGCAAATATGGCTTGCAAAGTTAACCTTCTCTTTCAGTACCTCACTCAGCTTCAATTCAGACACCCAACATGGATGATGACTGAAACAATTGACAAGTCAGCCAAACTATTCCTACCAAACAACTTCACATAGCCTACATCCCTGTACAGATAACACTCATCTGTGTTGGTGTGCTTAAACCCCAGCCAGTGCCCCAGATATGGTTACCAAAGGCCCCCTGGCTGGGTCATTTCTCAGCACCTGTTGTGCAACTCTAGCCCCGGGCTTAAAATGACAGTATGTTGTCATGCAGCCTCCCGTCTCTCATGTTGAGCTGTTGAACACAGGCTCCCCCCCAGCCTTCCACCATGTCTGCTACATAGTGCTACTCATATCATCAGGGGTGGGGGAAGCCTCTGTATGCTGCTTCCTGGGAACAGTGTGTGTGTGTGTGTGTGTGTGTGTGTGTGTGTGGTGTTTACTCATCAGTGCAACTACACACAGAGCCTGACGTGTTGTCTCCAATCTTACAGGCATCTCATTGCTGACACTTACTGTGTGTCAGGGTATCGCTACATTCATTTGACATCACCAACATGCTGGCGTCGATGACAGTGACACATTTCAGTGGTATTGAAAATATTCCATTCTTTCAAGTTTTACGCACACTACGTGTGAATATGCACACAAAATGTAAGCAGAGCAAAGGCTTCTGGGTGAAGCTTGCATCTAAGGACCAATGGAAGTGTTCCAAACAGGAAAACACCTGTTGCCTACCTGGCAACGCTGAGTGAGCTAAATCAAGTGCTCCTAGTTTTTTTTTTTATTCCATGCCTATAGTAGGATGAGGTAAAGGGCATTCAGTATTGTTGGATACTCCTGGCTACAAGTGATGCTCTCAGGTTGCTGATGTCCAGTTGCTTAGCAGACTGTTGAACAATGTGTTATGCATGCGAGTGAATAAAAGAGAGCTAGCATAGGCTACTAGTTGGCATATCTGTGTTGTTCATGTCATTTGAGAAGGTGCAGGGTAGTTGGTTTGTTAATGTCAATTGAGAAGGTGCAGGGTAGTTGGTTTGTTCATGTCATTTGAGAAGGTGTAGGCTAGTTGGTTTGTTAATGTTATGTTAGCTTCTTCAGAAATGGCAAAACCACAGCAATTCCAAACACACATTGCCTACTGTGATTGATATACTGTAGGCCTTACCCCCTTTGACAGACTTTGTGGATGATTGATATTCAAGTCTTTGTCTTTCATGTATTGCCTTAATTTCTATTTCTCAATCCTGTCCTTACTTTATCCATTCTAATTAATCGTCAATAATTGATTTTGGAAGTAATTCGCAATATATTTCAATTTTGAAGACTGCCATTTAGAATGGCACACGCCCATGCTTTCCAGCACTTAAGAACTGTGAGAGTGCAGCAGGCTGAGGTTTGATGAGCCTGCCTGCCTGCTTGGTTGCCCGCCTGCCTGGTTGCCTGCCGGTCCGCCTGGCTGATTACTCGGGATGACTCAAAGCTGGGCTCCATTAGCTGATAGCTTTCATTAATTTCATCATAACTCAGCCCCCCCGCCATGCAACCAGTCAATTGATGCTCTGCAGGCTTACAATCTAGAAGGAGAGAAATTGGTCTGCATTTATATAGTCTGATCATTCCCTTCTCATTTACCACGACTTAAAGGGGAATTTGACAGAACAACTGATCATTTTATATTGTGCCTAAAGGTACAGTAATGAATTCCTTAATTTATTCATTAATTCAGTGAAAAGACCAAGGATCACAGCTCATCTCTCCGGCACCAACCACCACACCCTACCAAACTTGTCGTGCCCCCCTTTTTAAACCCTCATACAAATAGACAAAATAGACCAATACCCAGGATTCAATGTCCTGTATAAATGAAGTCAGCTATCAAAGACAACCTGGACCATGAGACTACCCACTGGGCGTAGACGTCAATGCAACGTCTATTCCATGTTGGTTCAACGTTAATTTCATTGAAATGATGTGGAAACAACGTTGATTCAACCAGTGTGTGCTCAGTGCGTAGTCTGTTGCTCTGGAGTGCAATGCTGTAGTTGCCGTCAGATCTCATATACCTGAGTGTTATGTATCTCTTTTCTCCTGATTTATATTTCTCCCATCACTGTGGGAGTAGAAAATGGCTTTTGGCAATCAGTGAAAAAGTAGACGCTTAATTGGTAAAAAGGCCAATAAGAGTTTCAACTCAGGAAAGCAACAGGCATGGTTAAGAGCCATCACTCCAATTAGAGCCATTTCCACCATTAGCTAAAAACACTGTCCATCTCCCGTTGCATAGCAAATTAATACTATGCATTATTCAAACAACTCCCCCTCATTTATTTCGAATGCATTATCTATCTCCCACTCATGCATTATTTGAAGCACTCCCGGGAACGACAAGTAATTCCTTTCCACAGATTAAAAGTATCATTCAAAAGGCTGATTACAGGAAACCATGTTGGTCATACTGGGGGTCGACACTTTTAACACTTTTAACGTTGTGTAACCATTACTTCAGGTAGGAGGAGTATAATGACGTTGCCATTATGAATGTTCAGAATCAAAAGAAAGGATCAAAAGAAAGGATGGAAGAATGGTGGGTTGCCGGTGGATTAACGGTGAGATACTGTACGACCAAGCATGACACTTGGGGTGCAACTCAAAAGTCAGGCGAAAGATCCCAGACAGATTTCAGCACATGGAAACTTCACTACCTTATTATACGACAGTACAAAAGATTAATTGACATGTTTGGCCAATTAAAAACTCACAGCTGCAAGAATCTTGTCTAGAGCTTTAAAACAACATTAGTTGTTGACGTTACCTCTCTGCTGTTTTCACTACATTACCTCTCTGCTATTTTCACTACATTTACCTTTCTGCTACTTTCACTACCATACCTCTCTGCTACTTGCACACCATTACCTTTCTGCTACTTTCACACCATTACCTCTCTGCTACTTTCACTACCATACATCTCTGCTATTTTCACTACATTTACCTTTCTGCTACTTTCACACCATTACCTTTCTGCTACTTTCACACCATTACCTCTCTGCTACTTTCACACCATTACCTTTCTGCTACTTTCACTACCATACATCTCTGCTATTTTCACTACATTTACCTTTCTGCTACTTTCACTACATTACCTCTTCTACTTGCACAACATTACCTTTCTGCTACTTTTACACCATTACCTCTCTGCTACTTTCGTAACATTGCCACTATGCTACTTTCAATACATTACCTTTCTGCTACTTTCACTACATTAACATACAAAAGTACTGCTCTCCAACTACCTTGTAAGCCGCGTATTCTCCAATTACAATATGCTGGGCATGTGGATGTTTCTAGAATATAACAAATATAATATAACAAATATAACAAAGCTTTCTTCGTGTCCAACAAGCTTTCTCTGCCTTTAACCTTGTTCAGAACACCTCCAAAACAAAGATCATGTTGTTTGGTAAGAAGAATACCCCTGTCCCCACCGGTGTGATTACTACCTCTGAGGGTTTAGAGCTTGAGGTAGTCACCTCATATAAGTACTTGGGAGTATGGCTACATGGTACACTGCCTTCTCTCAGCACATATCAAAGCTGCAGGCTAAAGTTAAATCTAGACTTGGTTTCCTCAATCGTAATCGCTCCTCTTTCACCCCAGCTGCCAAACTAACCCTGATTCAGATGACCATCTAACATCTAACAGATGACCATCTAACTACCCATGCTAGATTACGGAGACATAATTTATAGATCGGCAGGTAAGGGTACTTTCGAGCAGCTAGATGTTCTTTACCATTCGTCCATCAGATTTGCCACCAATGCCCCTATCACTGCACTCTATACTCCTCTGTAAACTGGTCATCTCTATATACCCGTTGCAAGACCCACTGGTTGATGCTTATTTATAAAACCCTCTTAGGCCTCACGCCCCCCTATCTGAGATACCTACCGCAGCACTCATCCTCCACATACAACACCCGTTCTGCCAGTCACATTCTGTTAAAGGTCCCCAAAGCACACACATCCCTGGGTTTGCTCCTCTTTTTTTTATTTTTTATTTTACCTTTATTTTACCTTTATTTTTCAGTTCGCTGCAGCTGGCGACTAGAACGAGCTGCAACAAACACTCAAACTGGACAGTTTTATCTCCATCTCTTCATTCAAAGACTCGTGCACACTCTTACTGACACTTGTGGCTGCTTTGCCTGATGTATTGTCGCCTCTACCTTCTTGCCCTTTGTGCTGTTGTCTTTGCCCAATGATGTTTGTACCATGTTTTGTGCTGCTACCATCATGTCGTCATCTTGTGTTGCTACTATGCTGTGTTGGCAAGTGTTGTTGCCATGCTATGTTGTTGTCTTGGGTCCCTCTTTATGTAGATGTTTTATTTTTAATCCCAGCCCCCGTCCCCGCAGGAGACCTATTGGTAGGCCGTCATTGTAAATAAGAATATGTACTTAACTGACTTGCCTAGTTAAATAAAGGTTAAAAATAAAATTTTAAAATAATAATATCTCAACATCCCTAGCTGATCAAATAGCGTTCTTCTCCTGAATCCCTATCCTTTACTATATACATTGGTGTATGTAGCCATATAATTACATATAGAATGTGAATTAAAGGATCTCTATCCATGTAGCCTACATGACTCAGTTCAAAGAATACGGCCCAAGGTCACCACATTTCACTGCACACAGTGAGATGCACAATATACATACAGTGGGGCAAAAAGTATTTAGTCAGCCACCAATTGTGCAAGTTCTCCCACTTAAAAAGATGAGAGAGGCCTGTAATTTTCATCATAGGTACACTTCAACCATGACAGACAAAATGAGAAGAAAAAAAATCCAGAAAATCACATTGTAGGATTTTTAATGAATTTATTTACAAATTATGGTTGAAAAAAAGTATTTGATCACCTACAAACAAGCAAGATTTCTGGCTCTCACAGACCTATAACTTCTTCTTTTAGAGGCTCCTCTGTCCTCCACTCGTTACCTGTATTAACGGCACCTGTTTGAACTTGTTATCAGTATAAAATATGAAAATTACAGACCTCTCTCATCTTTTTAAGTTGGAGAACTTGCACAATTGGTGGCTGACTAAATACTTTTTTTTTGCCCCACTGTATAATTATACAGTTTATACAGGTTTTATACACTTGTTCTGTATAAATGCCTCTAAAATACAGTGCCTTGCAAAATAATAATTCAGACCCCTTGGATTTCTTCACATTTTATTGTGTTAGAAAGAGGGATTAAAATTTATTTTTTTAAATTTTAATTGTCAACAATCTTACACCAAATAATCTGTAACGTCAAAGTGGAAGATATAAAATATATATTTTTTAAGATAAATACACATAACTAAAATATAGTCGCTGTATAAGTATTCATCCCAGTAATTTAGGCAAGCCCAAATTAGTTCAGGAGTAAAATGTGGCTTAACAAATCACATAAGTTACATGAAATAATATGGGTTGACAAGATTCTTTAATGACTAACAATTCCTCTGTCCCCCATACATCACCTGTAACTTCCCTCAGCCAAGTATTGAATTTCAAGCACGGATTCAACAACAAAGGCCAGGAAGCTTTTTGAAAGCCTCATAAAGAAGGGCTTCAGTGATTGGTAGATGAGTAACAACAACAAATAAGACATTAAATACCTATGTTAGCATGGTCAAGTTAATAATTATGCTGTGGATTATGTATTAAACCACCAAGACACATCAAAGATACTGTCGTCTTTCTGAACTGAAACTGCTCAGGGATGTTACTATGAGGACAATGTAGATTTTAAAACAGCTACAGTGACTCCACAATAATGACCTAAATGAGTGAAAAGAAGAATATTCCCAAAAAGATTCCCCAAAAAGTTAAATATTACAAAAAACTGAGCAAAGGATAACACTTTTTGGCCTAAATACAAAGCCGTATGTTTGAGACAAATCAACATCTTAACAGAGCTTGAATTTTGAAAAAAATAAATGGGCAAATATTGCACCATACAAGTGTGCAAAGGGCTTGTATAGCCTAATTACCCAATGAATGACTCACAGTTGTAATCGATACCAAAGGTGTTTCTAACATTTACTCAGGGAGTAAATACTTACACAACGACTACATTTGAGATATTTAAAATATCGTTGTTTTTTTTTTTATCAATTTTTTTTAGTATTTTGTGTAGATTGTTGACAAAACAAAAATTCTCAATAAATGTTTAATTCCACATTGTAGCACAATATAACTCCAAGGGGTCTGAATACTTTTGCAAGGTACTTGTATATGCCAAAACGTATGTTTTCTTGGAAAGCTATTTGGAAAGCTGTTTTATTGGAGTGCTATTATATGATACAATATCAGTCCTTGTTGCATTTACAACTTGTCTAACAGTTCTATCATCAGACTTCAGCCAGTGTATGACTGTGGATTGACTGCATTGTTTGAATGGAATGTTGGCATATTGGCAGTTAATTTGAAACATTTATGGAATCCTTTCTCTAAAACTGTCTGGCTAGATATTTTACACAATATCTTATCACAGCACATCAAACCATGGTTGACAAACTCCCTGACCAAAATGGCTGACCTTTATCCCATCATAAAAAGGATGATGGCTGTTCGATTCTATGGTAAGGGCTTATCTCAAACTCAAAAGATACAGAATCAACAGAGCACTACGGAAGATCGTGAAGCATTGCATAGCGAGTCGTTGACGTCACTGCATTAGTCAGCACGTAGCTCTTTTTTGATAGGAATGCCCATTTAAACCACTGCACAGACCCACTTCTCTCATCCCCCATAACACCCATGTATTCAGGCAGTGTTTATATATATATGAAGTCACCATTTTACTCTGTACTCTCATTGCACAAGTAACATGAGCGAGTGTCAGGGGGAGAAAAAAAATGAATGCTCCCATTGCTATTGATCTGGGAATGCTGACTGTCTGGAAGTGTCAATCACATTACAGCTTACAGCCAGCCTCCAGCCCAGGAAGCAGCTATTTTCTATGGGTCTCAAACCAGGCAACATAACTGTGGCTACATTATCATCTCCAGCCAATCAGCCTTCACCACAGACTGAGCAGCCAATCAGCCTTCACCACAGACTGCGCAGCCAATCAGCCTTCACCACAGACTGTGCAGTGTCTGAGGAGAACGAAGTCACTTCGTAAAAAGACGATTAGCTGCACAAAGATACGATGGGTAATAATAATGGGCACATTATACTGTATATCGTGGCTGATAGAGTATGTGACTTAGACTAAGAAAATAACTTTCCACAAAATGAACCTCCATATGTAGAAATGAAAAAGTGTTGTTTCCATGAAGTCTCAACCATGTATACATAATTTACATCAAAAGTACTATTTCATATACAAACAATCGCCGAAAACAATATTGACAAAGGCTCATTTTCAAACCAATACTCTAAATTGGAGTGTTTTGGCATCTCACGGATTTCACAATGAAATCTTGTCGAGCACAACGCCTTTCAATGGACTATGGGATTTGACCTGGGAAAATGGCTGACAGGGCACCAACTGCTACCCTCCGAGAGTGTGGGTGAGTCTTTGGCTGGCACTTCCCATCTACACCCCGAGACAAATTACCACGCCAGCACTTTTCACTGCCGCCAGCCTCTGCATGACCACCAGAAAGAGAGAAAAACAAGAGGTGAAAAAAAGGAGAGAAAAGAAGAGGGTGGGACAAAATGATAGAGATGGAGAGACAGACAACAATAACAATGCACCCGATATTATATATCGGCCTTGATGTCGGTAGCGCCATATTGATTCGGACGATAATGGCTAAAAACGTTGCAATATTGGCATCTTCCAATAGTCTATTTCAACGCAAGATATTTCAAGACCCCAAACAAGAGCCAGTGTGCTGTGGTTTAGGTGATTCACTGAACGAACTGAACTCACTCTGTGCTTGTCACCCCAAGGCATCAGGCATTGGCGGTGAGCTTCGCTTTCTGTCAAAGTGCCAAAAGACACACACAGTGAGCGGACAAATGTCTACAAGCACCCGTGGTTGCTGCTCCCCTGCGCCGCACAACACAGTAACCCCCCCCCCCCCACACACACACCACACCAAAGCTTTGCAGTGGTCTCTCAGTGAATGTTTAGCTAAAACCCATCATGACTCATGACTGAACTTTTGTTTGAATGGTTCCAACCTCCCAGTTTTCGTCAAAAACATTTTAAAAAACAATGGAGGTCATGAACCAAGACATGAATCATCAATAACTGAGAGAAAAACACGGCCTTTCATCAAATAAAAGATTGCCTTTCCTGGTTACATTGCTATATTCAGTGCTACTACCTCCAAGGAGGATAATCAAGGGACAACAAAAAAAAACTTTCCATCTCTCAACATATTCCCATAAAACTCTCTCACCAGAGTAAGGTTTCCAGTTGGGAATCTTTCAGTGAAGAAACAGCCCCAGGCTGTATATTTGCCAAGTGTTGAATAGGACACAAAGAGGGTGCATCTCATTCCCCAAACAACCTGCCCAGGACTTATTAATTAAATGACATAACCATAAAGAGACAGAGAAGAGATTATGCTACTGGTTAATAGCTAATTGGCAGAGAATATTGTACGGGTTCAAATGGGTCAGGGTATTTGGAAGACGGAAGGGATAGAAGAGCCATTAGAAACGTAGAGCACCAACTGGAACTTCTGGTTCAAACCAATAATTCTACACAGTCAATTTTCAACAACGTTGTCTGCCACATCCATAGCTGCTGAACAAGAGTCTGTCCCTTCAGACACTTGTGTTGAAACACTTCACCCAGAACTCAAGTTTGTAACATCTGTGTGTCAATGGCGATACATTATTGTTTGTCGTGGGCTGCGCTGAGCTTCTTTAACTACTGGTACTGCATTCCAAAGGGCACCCTAACCTCCTATATAGTGCACTACATTTGACCAGGACCCATATAGAGAATAGGGTGCCATTTGGGACGCACACCGGATAAATTTGCCTAGTTTCCATACGGAACACCTCAGACTCTATTTGCGCTACTTCTCCATACAGCTTTCAGTCTCCCCCCACCCTACCTCTCATTTAAAATGGCTACAAAGCTGCCAATCAAATATTCATAAGTCAGCACTCTGCCTAGGAGATGCAATACTGAGAAACAATTAAGGCGTTATAAATTTTGGGGTGAACCCTCCATATTTAAAACCCGCCTACGGCCCCCCCCTGCAGCATGCATGGCGCTGCGTTATTATAATATGGAAAGGAGATTGAAAGAACATTTAAGTCAGGGTTTATGGCTGCCAATTTCATTTGGGATGATTCAAAAGCAAAGAAAGCCAGAGTCAGAAAGGAATAGTAATCCCTCTGAAAATCCACTTTCCTCACAAACACTGTTCAAGCATGTACAAGGCTGAAGCTGGACTAAGCCAGCCTGAGTAACTAACTCCTTTCTCTAGCTACCTCTCTATTCGCCAGCTTTCAATAAAACAATATGCTAATTTCTCTCAGGTGGTTCCCACGTGGGGTTTTCTTGAATTAGTTATCTGTTCTGGTGTTGAATCAACCACACATCCTTTCAGGAAGTCATATTGAGATCTGCGGCTTGTGATGCACAATTTTCTTAGACTGGACAAGCTTTCTAATGAAGCTGCAGACTGGCGAATACTACTACATGGTAGCCTACAATATTTTATCCACTCTGAATCCATTGTACACCATCCAACCTTTTAAACCCACTACAGGGTACGAGGAAACAGTCTCGTTTTGCATATTGTGCAATATGCAGATGAAGCACCACAACAATGGCACTCATGGCAACCGAATGTGCTCTTGTCGGCGTTGGAGGAGCCTTCTGTTCTATCTACTAAGTAAAGGAGAGGTCCCGGCTTTTCAACAGGGTCATTTAGACGTTTGCGTGTGCCTCTTTAGCATGCATTAGTCGGAGTGAAGCAGGCTCTGGACAAGACGCTTAGCAGAAACAGGGCTTTGAAAAGGTGCCTTTTAGTAACACAGATTCAGACCTTCATTGTGCTGCCTGTATTTGAAAAGCAGTGAGGGAAAAGGGAGAGCAAGGGAGAGACGGGGATATACTGGTGGTGTACCCGGGGGCAGGAAGCAAGGCCGAGCCAAACAACACCCACCCACACACAAACACATGCACCAACACACGCACATGAACGCAAGCACATACGAATGCACACGCACAGACGCGCACACACACACAGTTGGTGCCCCTGGCACTCTGGTCCAGAGGAAGCAGAGAATGTAAAGTGAGGGAAAAGAGGAGAGCTGCTAGCTGCTAGATGGAACCTGTCCATGGCTCTGTCAAAATCAAACCCCTCTATAAAAGGCATCACATAAGGACAAGCATATTTCTTTATTAATTACCCAATAAAGTTATCAGTAGTTTATCATGTTTTCAGGGCACAATTTAAAATCGGACTCGAGGCAGTTGGTGAGTGACTTCTACTCCAGTTCATAAAATGTTCTGATAAAACAATTTTGAAAAAGCACACAGTCAGGTGGTAATTGTAGTCAATAACAAATTGGCCCAGCGTTCAAATGAATTGATCCTGTTATCAATAACTATTCCACAATTTCTTCCCATCCCTGGGGGCATTCCCTCTTGTCTGTTTTTATTGATAATTACACAAAATCATATTTTAATACCCACAGAAAAAATGCATGATATGTACACAGTCCATCCTCCCCATCTTACACACATCATTACACTTTTAAAATAACAGGCTTTTAAACCATTACATAGACTTTGTTTTTAAACAAAATGAGTAAAGGGGTTGCCACGGAAACTAGAGCAGAATACAGTCTCAGTCTGATCTTTTATCCATCA